>NC_056744.1:367658408-367675908 GCF_019279795.1 Protopterus annectens | reverse complement strand
ACAACCCCTCTGGTGGCACAGGTGTAAAATCCAGTAGGGTGTATCTTGTAGTTTCTAGACGGGAGGTAGGGTGCTGTCTCTTTGGATATGGCATGACACTGGGCGCAGGCGCCACATTTGAATGTGCCCAGCCTTGGTTGTTTTACCTTCATCCTGTTTCCTTGATTTCTTTCAAATAATTCCTTTAAATTAGCACCTCTTTTACGAACGAAACTAGGTTTAGGTGGTATGTAGTCCTTCAGTTCTTCAAAGAGGGTTAAAACCGGCCAGTGATGTAAGATTGTTTCTTCCAATTCATAGGAATTTGATGAGTATGTGTATGCAAAACTGTTAGTGTGAACAGCATCCTTATTTTGTGTGTTGTTGGTCACTGGTACAAATCCCCCCCCTAGTATTGGTTTGTAGAGGGAATGTCGTGCAGATTTTACCTCTGCTACTAAAGTTAAAAACAGTTCCAAAGGGTAACCTCTCTCCAAGAAGAGGTTTTTCAAAAATTCCACCTCAGATTCAAAATCTTTCTGCGTACTGCATATTCTACTTGCTCTGATGAGCTGCCCCTTAATGATCCCCTTCTTTTGATATGGTGGGTGGGCACTTTCGAAGTGTAGCAAGGAGTTAGAAAATGTGGCCTTGCGATGTAGTTTGGAATGAAAGGTTTTCTGATTGTAGTCCTTGTAGAGAGTAATGTCCAGATAATGAAGTTCGTGCTGATCCACTGTGTGTGTGAATTGTAGGAAATTCGTTGTTGAATTGATGTGTGTAAGGAATTCCGATAGGTTCTCTTCAGAGCCAGACCATAAAATACAGATGTCATCCAAATAACGTCTGTAAAAAAGAATGTGATCTTCCCATGGGGGTATTAAAACGAATGTATGCTCCCACATGTGCAATACTACATTTGCATAGAAGGATGCACAAGATGCCCCCATGGCAACCCCCTTGCGTTGCCGGTACAATTCACCATTAAAAAAGATGAAGTTGTTGGACAAAACCATCTCCATCATTTCGGTAAGCAAGTTGGACATTTTATTGCTAAGGGTTGTTTTCTGGCCTAGGAATTGGGCAAACCATTCCAAACCTTCTTGGTGAGGGATGCTAGAAAAAAGATCTTTGATGTCCACTGTAACCATTAAAATGTCTGGTGAGTAGCAAGAGGTGGGAATGTCCCGAAGGAAGTGCCAGGAATCCTTGCAGACATGGGACAGTAAAGACGTGTATTCTTTAGTCATGTAATCAATAAATTTTCCCAAGGGCTCAGTCACTCCACCTGCTCCTGATACAATCGGCCTGAATTGTAATGGATTAATTCCTTTATGGGTTTTAGGTATCCCAAAGATGACTGGTATTCTGGGTTTTTCCACGTGTAAGTAGTTGTAGACCTTTTCGTTGATGGCCTGTTGTAATAGAAGGTCACTAAGATAGTAATTAATCCCAGCGAAGGCGATGTTGATCTCGTTTCGTGAAACCGTCTCATATTGTTCATCATTCTGCAACATGGTGTGTATGTGGGCTTCGTAATCCTCTGAGAACATAAGGACAATTCCCCCTCCTTTATCAGGTTTCATGACCCTGATTTTTCTTCATGCAGGTGTTTATAAAGTTCATTTCTTGTTCAGAAAAGTTTGGATGAAGTAGAATTTCTTGGTTATTGTATACTTTCCTAAAGTCGTTTTCCACTAATTTTTCAAAAAAGAGGATTATTGGGTGTAGTGGGGGGTTAAAGAGGCTTGTACGCGTTGGGCCTGTTGCATTAAATGTTTGACCTTTGAAAATCAGGTTTAAGTTTAGAGCTCTGGTAAACATTTTTAAATCTATCAAAGCTTGTGTTAAATTCATGGGTTTAGTTGGGACGAAATGTAGCCCTCGGGTGAAAACATCAAAAGCATTTTTAGGAAGGTTCATGTCAGTATAATTGTATATGGCAAAGTTGTTTCTCCTTGAAATAGTGCAGTTACCCTCAATATTGGTAGGATTTTGACTATGTAAACCCAGGTTTGGGGCTTGGTCAGTTATAGGATCATTCAGGGTGTTGGGGTAGTTGATGTATGGTGGTTTGTTAGTGAACAAAATTCCAAGACCTCGGTGCCTCCCTTTGTCTCTGTCCCCAAACCCCGGTCTGGCCGGGTTCTGTTGAAAATCCTGGTTATTGGTGCCCTTTCTATTCTTCTCTGCTAGCCTTTCACTTCTTCTAGGCGTTCCTCTTGTCTGTCATGTGTATCACTAGCCATATCTAGGTTTGTGGTATTGTTTTTGGAAGAAGTTTTGTTGTAACCATTGGGGCTAGGGTAGGCAAGGCCATCCCTATATTCGATGAGATCACGCTCTAATTTTCTTAATTTTCTGTTAAGAATCTTATCACAAAAAACATCAACATTGTCAAAAACCTTGTCATAGTTTGGTTTAAAAGCACTAAAATCAGTACTAGATGTTAATTCATTGTTTAAAGTGTCTAGTTCATTCATTAATGTTTGTGCTTTCAATTCATATTCCCCTACCATTACATGCAACATTTCCAATCCAGCTTTATCAAAAATCTCACACAAATTAAAATAATAATCAGTACCATACTGGACATTGTTTGGAAATTTAAAGAAGCGTAGCCCTTTCGGGACACGCTTTACTCTCAAACATTCATTTAAATAGTCTATCTCTAGCTGTGTACTCCTTAAGGAGTATAATTTGTCCTTGAACAAGTCCATGTTCTGATCAAAGTTTGAAAAATTATTAAAGTTGTTACTACCTTTAGAAAAGGTGAAGCATTGACCAGCCCATTTGGTAAAGTTTACATCCTTATTTTTGTGTTTCAAAGCAGGATTATTAGTTCCATTGGTCCCTAGATGTGCATTAGTTTCAGGAGCTCTGATAGCTTCATGGCGACGAGTAAAGTTGTTTCTTTTGGATCCGGCGCCAGACATATCCGTGGAGGATAATGTAGAGCTTGTACCCTCTTCCGGGTCCGCAATAACCGGTAATCCAAAGTTATTTTGTAGTGCTTGCTGCTGGTTGCAAGCTAGCCCTGGTGAAGCAGCCGCGGTTGGTTTCAGCAAGTTAGTGAGCTCCTTGAGTGCAACCAATACTTGGTTGAACTCCGCTCTGCTCACCGGAAGGTCGTTTGTAGTGATCTGCAGAATTTCAGGAGTTTCTCCTGGATTAAAGGTTTCTTCTCCGTTGGCCATGGCGGACAAAACCAAATGAAGTAATGCACAAAAAACCAAAGACAAGCAAAAATTAATCCACGACCTTGAAAAAAGGAACCGGAGCTCTGCTAAAGTCCACAAAGCTGTAATTTTATTTCTGAAATATTCCAAGAGTTACAGATAAAATCACACAAGCGCTTTCGCTCAGGCAATCCTGAGCTTTATCAAGTGAAAACAAGTTGCAGTGTGCAGTAACCTCCATTAAATAGCCTAGCAATTATACAATTAATTAATAAAATCTAATACTAAAGTGCTTTGGTAATTTAAAGTTGTGTATTAAAAGATGTTAATCATTACATCAACTTGAAAATGAAATGTTTGCAATGACATATGCACTTATATAAAAATGGAATAACCATAAAAAACATTTTAAAATGCCAGTTGCCTAGCTTTCTGAGAATAGAGGTCTGAAGTCTCATTGGGGTTGAAGATTATTAAAAAATATTTAAAAATGTGTTTAGATTATTAGTGAATTAATAAAAAATTTTTATTTTACACTGTTAAAATATGCAGTTAAATATGCATGAGATATTTTTAATGCCCATCTATGTAAAATTTCATGTTGAATTTGATTTATTGGTTGGAGTCATGTAGCCGTGGGTGTTCAATAATTTAGTATGCTGTGTGGAGATGTTGTGGTATGAAAGGGGTCAAGTATGAGAGTTACAACCTAGCCCTCCTGAGCTTGAGGACCGGTTTAATGCTGATCATCCCATTCAGACCTGGTGGCTTCCCTGCATTCAGTCTCAACTGCCATAATAGTTCACGGTAGCCCAAGGTGGATTCCCAGTCACCACCTCTTGCATCTGGTTCAACTTGCTCCAGGACTAGGAACTGGATTTTGGGTTCTGGGCAGGAGAGTGAGTGTTTGTAGAAGGCGTTGGTTTCCTTCTTCTTGGTCATGTCGAAAGATGCTCGTAGATACGTTTTCTTAATTCCTCTCAGTTTTGCCCACGTAGAAACTTTGACAGTTGGTGCACATCCCCAAGTATACAACCCTCTGGTGGCACAGGTGTAAAATCCAGTAGGGTGTATCTTGTAGTTTCTAGACGGGAGGTAGGGTGCTGTCTCTTTGGATATGGCATGACACTGGGCGCAGGCGCCACATTTGAATGTGCCCAGCCTTGGTTGTTTTACCTTCATCCTGTTTCCTTGATTTCTTTCAAATAATTCCTTTAAATTAGCACCTCTTTTACGAACGAAACTAGGTTTAGGTGGTATGTAGTCCTTCAGTTCTTCAAAGAGGGTTAAAACTGGCCAGTGATGTAAGATTGTTTCTTCCAATTCATAGGAATTTGATGAGTATGTGTATGCAAAACTGTTAGTGTGAACAGCATCCTTATTTTGTGTGTTGTTGGTCACTGGTACAAATCCCCCCCCTAGTATTGGTTTGTAGAGGGAATGTCGTGCAGATTTTACCTCTGCTACTAAAGTTAAAAACAGTTCCAAAGGGTAACCTCTCTCCAAGAAGAGGTTTTCAAAAATTCCACCTCAGATTCAAAATCTTTCTGCATTGCATATTCTACTTGCTCTGATGAGCTGCCCCTTAATGATCCCCCTCTTTTGATATGGTGGGTGGGCACTTTCGAAGTGTAGCAAAAAGTTAGAAAATGTGGCCTTGCGATGTAGTTTGGAATGAAAGGTTTTCTGATTGTAGTCCTTGTAGAGAGTAATGTCCAGATAATGAAGTTCGTGCTGATCCACTGTGTGTGTGAATTGTAGGAAATTCGTTGTTGAATTGATGTGTGTAAGGAATTCCGATAGGTTCCCTTCAGAGCCAGACCATAAAATACAGATGTCATCCAAATAACGTCTGTAAAAAAGAATGTGATCTTCCCATGGGGGTATTAAAACGAATGTATGCTCCCACATGTGCAATACTACATTTGCATAGAAGGATGCACAAGATGCCCCATGGCAACCTTGCGTTGCGGTACAATTCACCATTAAAAAAGATGAAGTTGTTGGACAAAACCATCTCCATCATTTCGGTAAGCAAGTTGGACATTTTATTGCTAAGGGTTGTTTTCTGGCCTAGGAATTGGGCAAACCATTCCAAACCTTCTTGGTGAGGGATGCTAGAAAAAAGATCTTTGATGTCCACTGTAACCATTAAAATGTCTGGTGAGTAGCAAGAGGTGGGAATGTCCCGAAGGAAGTGCCAGGAATCCTTGCAGACATGGGACAGTAAAGACGTGTATTCTTTAGTCATGTAATCAATAAATTTTCCCAAGGGCTCAGTCACTCCACCTGCTCCTGATACAATCAGCCTGAATTGTAATGGATTAATTCCTTTATGGGTTTTAGGTATCCCAAAGATGACTGGTATTCTGGGTTTTTCCACGTGTAAGTAGTTGTAGACCTTTTCGTTGATGGCCTGTTGTAATAGAAGGTCACTAAGATAGTAATTAATCCCAGCGAAGGCGATGTTGATCTCGTTTCGTGAAACCGTCTCATATTGTTCATCATTCTGCAACATGGTGTGTATGTGGGCTTCGTAATCCTCTGAGAACATAAGGACAATTCCCCCTCCTTTATCAGGTTTCATGACCCTGATTTTTTCTTCATGCAGGTGTTTATAAAGTTCATTTCTTGTTCAGAAAAGTTTGGATGAAGTAGAATTTCTTGGTTATTGTATACTTTCCTAAAGTCGTTTTCCACTAATTTTTCAAAAAAGAGGATTATTGGGTGTAGTGGGGGGTTAAAGAGGCTTGTACGCGTTGGGCCTGTTGCATTAAATGTTTGACCTTTGAAAATCAGGTTTAAGTTTAGAGCTCTGGTAAACATTTTTAAATCTATCAAAGCTTGTGTTAAATTCATGGGTTTAGTTGGGACGAAATGTAGCCCTCGGGTGAAAACATCAAAAGCATTTTTAGGAAGGTTCATGTCAGTATAATTGTATATGGCAAAGTTGTTTCTCCTTGAAATAGTGCAGTTACCCTCAATATTGGTAGGATTTTGACTATGTAAACCCAGGTTTGGGGCTTGGTCAGTTATAGGATCATTCAGGGGTGTTGGGGTAGTTGATGTATGGTGGTTTGTTAGTGAACAAAATTCCAAGACCTCGGTGCCTGCCTTTGTCTCTGTCCCCAAACCCCGGTCTGGCCGGGGTTCTGTTGAAAATCCTGGTTATTGGTGCCCTTTCTATTCTTCTCTGCTAGCCTTTCACTTCTTCTAGGGCGTTCCTCTTGTCTGTCATGTGTATCACTAGCCATATCTAGGTTTGTGGTATTGTTTTTGGAAGAAGTTTTGTTGTAACCATTGGGGCTAGGGTAGGCAAGGCCATCCCTATATTCGATGAGATCACGTTCTAATTTTCTTAATTTTCTGTTAAGAATCTTATCACAAAAAACATCAACATTGTCAAAAACCTTGTCATAGTTTGGTTTAAAAGCACTAAAATCAGTACTAGATGTTAATTCATTGTTTAAAGTGTCTAGTTCATTCATTAATGTTTGTGCTTTCAATTCATATTCCCCTACCATTACATGCAACATTTCCAATCCAGCTTTATCAAAAATCTCACACAAATTAAAATAATAATCAGTACCATACTGGACATTGTTTGGAAATTTAAAGAAGCGTAGCCCTTTCGGGACACGCTTTACTCTCAAACATTCATTTAAATAGTCTGTCTCTAGCTGTGTACTCCTTAAGGAGTATAATTTGTCCTTGAACAAGTCCATGTTCTGATCAAAGTTTGAAAAATTATTAAAGTTGTTACTACCTTTAGAAAAGGTGAAGCGTTGACCAGCCCATTTGGTAAAGTTTACATCCTTATTTTTGTGTTTCAAAGCAGGATTATTAGTTCCATTGGTCCCTAGATGTGCATTAGTTTCAGGAGCTCTGATAGATTCATGGCGACGAGTAAAGTTGTTTCTTTTGGATCCGGCGCCAGACATGTCCGTGGAGGATAATGTAGAGCTTGTACCCTCTTCCGGGTCCGCAATAACCGGTAATCCAAAGTTATTTTGTAGTGCTTGCTGCTGGTTGCAAGCTAGCCCTGGTGAAGCAGCCGCGGTTGGTTTCAGCAAGTTAGTGAGCTCCTTGAGTGCAACCAATACTTGGTTGAACTCCGCTCTGCTCACCGGAAGGTCGTTTGTAGTGATCTGCAGAATTTCAGGAGTTTCTCCTGGATTAAAGGTTTCTTCTTCGTTGGCCATGGCGGACAAAACCAAATGAAGTAATGCACAAAAAACCAAAGACAAGCAAAAATTAATCCACGACCTTGAAAAAAGGAACCGGAGCTCTGCTAAAGTCCACAAAGCTGTAATTTTATTTCTGAAATATTCCAAGAGTTACAGATAAAATCACACAAGCGCTTTACCAGGCAATCCTGAGCTTTATCAAGTGAAAACAAGTTGCAGTGTGCAGTAACCTCCATTAAATAGCCTAGCAATTATACAATTAATTAATAAAATCTAATACTAAAGTGCTTTGGTAATTTAAAGTTGTGTATTAAAAGATGTTAATCATTACATCAACTTGAAAATGAAATGTTTGCAATGACATATGCACTTATAAAAAATGGAATAACCATAAAAAACATTTTAAAATGCCAGTTGCCTAGCTTTCTGAGAATAGAGGTCTGAAGTCTCATTGGGGTTGAAGATTATTAAAAAATATTTAAAAATGTGTTTAGATTATTAGTGAATTAGAAAAAATATTTATTTTACACTGTTAAAATATGCAGTTAAATATGCATGAGATATTTTTAATGCCCATCTATGTAAAATTTCATGTTGAATTTGATTTATTGGTTGGAGTCATGTAGCCGTGGGTGTTCAATAATTTAGTATGCTGTGTGGAGATGTTGTGGTATGAAAGGGGTCAAGTATGAGAGTTACAACCTAGCCCTCCTGAGCTTGAGGACCGGTTTAATGCTGATCATCCCATTCAGACCTGGTGGCTTCCCTGCATTCAGTCTCAACTGCCATAATAGTTCACGGTAGCCCAAGGTGGATTCCCAGTCACCACCTCTTGCATCTGGTTCAACTTGCTCCAGGACTAGGAACTGGATTTTGGGTTCTGGGCAGGAGAGTGAGTGTTTGTAGAAGGCGTTGGTTTCCTTCTTCTTGGTCATGTCGTAAAGATGCTCAGATACGTTTTCTTAATTCCCTCTCAGTTTTGCCCACGTAGAAACTTTGACAGTTGGTGCACATCCCCAAGTATACAACCCCTCTGGTGGCACAGGTGTAAAATCCAGTAGGGTGTATCTTGTAGTTTCTAGACGGGAGGTAGGGTGCTGTCTCTTTGGATATGGCATGACACTGGGCGCAGGCGCCACATTTGAATGTGCCCAGCCTTGGTTGTTTTACCTTCATCCTGTTTCCTTGATTTCTTTCAAATAATTCCTTTAAATTAGCACCTCTTTTACGAACGAAACTAGGTTTCTGTGTGCTGTGCCGATGAGGTCATAACAAGGCCGAAATATGCATATCCACAGCTAGTGGGGTTTGGCTTTATTGGCCAGAAATTGTCCATTAAAACGACGAAACAAGTCATGGACATTCACAATTGACAATTAGCTGAAACACCTGATGTCCATAAGGATCATTTGCATATATCCCATGTGCCTCTTATACAAGAGGTTTGGGCGGTCACTTATTGGAAGTTCTAGCTTTGCTAGTGTTTTCATTTTATTTTTACTAATTAGTTTTTCAGTGACCTTCTCACTCATTGTTTTAACATATCTATCTATATATATATATATATATATATATATATATATATATATATATATATATATATATATATATATATATATATATATATGTGTATATATATATATATATACACATATATATATATATATATATATATACATATACATATCTATATATATTTTATTTTATTTTTATTTTACATTTGTTGACCGGGATAGTCCGACTGGATGCATGTCCATTTTCAGCGGAGGCCCGGGGAGAAAAGCTCCAAGGGTAAGCAGATACAGCATTACAAAATACCAGCATTACATATTACAAACAGACTATTTACAGAGATTACATATGTAAGCAAGTTAAACAAGTTCCACAGGTTATAGTTAATCCCGAGCATAAATCAGGATTAAATTAAATTACACAGTAAACTGGTTAACAGATTTTTACACATTCTAGAGAGAGTTAGCCAGGCTTGATACAGTGACATAGCCAGTTAAGTGACAAATGTTGTTTGAGTCTAGTTTTAAATTGACCTAAGGTGGAAAGTAAGGTAATAGCTGGAAGAAAGTTCCAGGATCTACTTACAGAGTTTGCAAAGAGAGAGTCACCGGCTGTGTGATTAATTTTGCTAGTTTGAATTAGTAGTTTGTTAGAGGATCGAAGCGGTCTAGGATTGTTATAGGGGGTGATAATATTTTTAAGTGCAGGAGCATTGTCCGGATTATAGAGGATTTTATAGGCCATAATCAGTTGGTTATACTGGATTAAGCTGGGTAGTTCAAGCCACCCAAGCAGGTTTAGATTGATGCAATGATGTGTCGTAAATGGCAGCCCAGTGGCAAACCTGGCAATGTGGTTGTAGCAAATTGAGAGTTTGTTAAGGACAGACTTGTTTAAATTCGAGAGTATAGGGGATGCATACAGAAGGGTTGAAAGAAGGTGAGAGTGAGCTATGGCAATTTTAGCAGGAGGGGTTAGAAAGGCTTTTATTCTGTAAAGTGACCCTAGTTTTTTATTGATGGTTTTGGTAGTTTGGTTAACATGTAGGTCGAATTTTAGATTATTATCTATGATGACACCTAATAGTTTTGTTGAGGGGTCAGGGGAGATTATTGTGCCATCATTTTAATTTATGGTAAAGGTGAAAGCGGTAGACCTACGTGTTGGTGAAAATAACAACATTTTAGTTTTTTGGGGATTTATGATCAGACGACGTTCAGAAAGCCAGTTTTCTATTGTATTAAAGGTGGTCTGGGTAGCTGACCATAACTCTATTGGAGATGTGGCCGAGCAAATTGGAGCAGAGTCATCAGCATATTGGATACAGCTGACTTTTGGGATGACAGTATAAAGCTCGTTAATGAAGATGGAGAACAGCAAGGGCCCTAGTATAGAGCCTTGTGGTACTCCAAGGGTGTTAGGTAGAAGGTTAGAGAGTTTGTTCTGCCAGAGGACAGCCTGCTGTCGACCATTCAGGTAGGATTGAAACCATTGAAGGGCTCTAGTATCTAGACAGAATGTTTGCAGGTTGTGGATTAAAAGTTGGTGATCAACCATATCGAATGCCTTGGAAAGATCCAAGAAGAGGGCTGAGGATATATAATTATTGTTACGATTATGGTTTATGGTGTTGGTAAAGGCTAGGAGGGCTGAAGTAGTGCTGTGATGAGGACGGAAACCATGCTGAGTGTCTGCCATAAGGTGATTCTGGATTAGGTGCTGCATGAGTTGTCTATGAATTCATGTTTCCATAATCTTTTCAAGTGGAGAGAGCATAGCTATTGGCCTATAATTGGAGAATTCAGTAGAGCTGCCTCCTGTGTGAAGTGGGATTACATAGGATATTTTCCAGATGGTGGGAATTTTAGCTTCTGCTATGGTTCGATTGATTAGTATTGGGTAAGCAATAGCATCAGCTGATTTTTGTAGGTACTCGGCAGGGAGTTGATCAGCAGAAAGTGTAGTGGGTTTTAATTTTTTGATCAAGGTACGGATAAGTGAAGTGGCGACTGGTTGGAAGCTGAATGCGAGTAGGTTTCTAGGGGTGGTACTTTCAGGACCAGGGGACCTAGGAGGTAGTTGGCTAGCTAGGGCTTGAATTGTCTCAGTAAAGAATCAGTTAAAACTGTCAGAAACATCTTCAGGGGTTTTATCAATAGTAGCAGCAGGGATTGGGGTTGAAGTTTGTCCAGGATGTAGTAGATTATTTAAACATGCCCAAAACTTCTGAGGGTTATTTTGATTTACTGTCTGTAAATTACAGTAGTATTGTTTTTTGTCTTGTAAAATAGATTTTTTAGTTTCGTTCCTGGATTGCCTGTATTTAATGTGATCTTGGGGGTCTTCAGAAGAACGCCATAAAGCCCATGTTTTGTTTCTAAGGGTAATTTTGAGTTTAGACTCTTTAGAAAGCCATGGCACAATTTTTGCCTTTGTTCTCTTTGAACGAACAGGTGCATGCAAATCAAGGATCTCAAGAAATTTGTTGTTAAAGTATGCTACTGCTTCCTCTAAGGGGAGGTGTTTTAGAATAGACAAATTACATGAGTTTAGTTCTTGTTGGAATTTGGCAGGGTCAAAGTTTATATTGTTTCTAACCTTTCTGAGTAAGGGTTGTTGGGAATTAATGGCTTTGTGCTTAATTACATATGTGAGAAGGTGATCGCTTAGGCCATCAGGGAGGCTACCAGTGGTGTACAGTTGGGGGTGACTATTTATGAGTACCCAGTCAAGTATGCTTTCTTTTTGGTTGGGTTTACCTATCCTGGTAGGGGTGGATATGATTTGTGTAAATGCATGCAGGTTAATATGGGTGGTTGGGGATTCTGAAGAACAGGTGCCCCAGTCTATGTTAAAGTCTCCAAGTAGTGGGGTTTCTTGGGGGTAGTGACATGATAGCCAGTGCAGGATATCTTCAAGTGTAGATATACTGTTACCTGTGGTTATGTACATACAGATGATATTAATGCATTTATATTTATTAAGTTGCAAGTATATACAACCTATCTACATATATATATATATATATATATATATATATATATATATATATATATATATATCTATAGATATATATATATATATATATATATATATATATATATATATATCTACACACACACACACACACTGGATATAAAAAGTTTACACACCCCTGTTAAATGCCAGGTTTTTGTGATATAAAAAAATGAGACCGCAACAAATCATTTCAAAAGTTTTCCCACCTTTAATGTGACTTATACCTGTACAATTCAATTAAAAAATAAACAAATCTGTTAGGGGAAAAATATAAAAAAAATAGAAAATTGTACAATATGCTGCTTGCATAAGTGTGCACACCCTTAAACTAATACTTTGTTGAAGCACCTTTTCATTTAATTACAACATTCAGTCTTTTTGGGTACACACCTGCCATCAATTAAAGAGACTCTGACTAACCCCAAATAAAGTTCAGCTGTCCTAATAGGATTTTCCTGACATTTACTCAGTTGCCTGCTACAGCAAAAGCCATGGTTTGCAGAGAGCTTACAAAACATCAAAGGGATCTCATTGTTGAAAGGTATCAGTCAGGAGAAGGGTACAAAAAATAATCCACAGCATTGGATATACCATGGAACACAGTGAAGACAGTCATCAAAAAGTGGAGAAAATATGGGACAACAGTGATGTTGCAAAGAACTGGACGTCCCTCCAAAATTGATGAAAAGACAAGACAAAAACTGGTCAGGGATGTTGCCAAGAGACCTAGAGCAACACTGAAGGAGCTGCAGGAATGTTTGGCAAGGACTGGTTATGTACTACATGTGACAACAATCTCCCATATTCTCCATATGTCTAGGCTATGTGGTAGGGTTGCAAGATGGAAGTCTTTTCTTACACAGAAAAACATCCAGGCCCAGCTACAGTTTGAAAAACAATACATCAAGTCTCCCAAAAGTATGTGGGGAAATGTGTAATGGTCTGATGAGACCAAGGTTGAACTTTTTGGCCACAATTCAAAAGGTGCATTTGACGCAAAAACAACACTTCACATCACCAAAAGAACACCATCCCCATGGTGAAGCATGGTGGTGGCAGTATTATGCTTTGGGGTTGCTTTTCTTCAGCTGGAACTGGGGCTTTAGTCAAGGTGGAGGGAATTATGAACAGTTCTAAATACCAGTCAATTTTGGCCCAAAACCTTCAGGTGTCTGCTAGAAAGATGAAGATGAAGAGGACTTTCACCTTTCAGCACAACAATGACCCCAAGCATACATCCAAATCAACAAAAGAATGGCTTCACCAGAAGAAAATTAAAGTTTTGGAATGGCCCAGCCAGAGCCCAGACCTATATCCAATAGAAAATCTGTGGGGTGACCTGAAGAGGGCTGTGCACAAGAGAGGCCCTCGCAATCTGACAGATTTTGCAAGGAAGAGTGGGCAAATAAAGAATAAAATGCTTAGAGTGAAAAACAAAGATTGCTACCACCATGCTTCATAGGTTCAAGGTTGGTACTAGGCTATTGGCCCTAGGGCCTATACAGGCCTAGCCATAACAATTCCATGGCTTTTTCTTCCCACACTATTTACTTCCCTGGTGTTCTTTAGGTGATGTGAAGTGTTGTTTTTGTGCCAAACGTACTTTTTGGAATTGTGGCCAGAAAGATCAGCCTTGGTCTCAACAGACCATAACACATTTTCCCACATGCTTTTGCGAGACTTGGTGTATTGTTTTGAAAATTTTAGCTGGGCCTGGATGTTTTTCTGTGTAAGAAAAGGCTTCCGTCTTGCAACCCTACCCCATAGTCCAGACATATGGAGAATGCAGGAGATTGTTGTCACGTAGTACACAACCAGTATTTGCCAGAAATTCCTGCAGCTTCTTCTGAGTTGCTGTAGATCTCTTGGCAGCCTCCCTGACCAGTTTTCGTCCTGTCTTTTCATCAACTTTGGAGGGACGTCCAGTTCTTCGCAACGTCACTCTTGTCCCATATTTTCTCCACTGTTTGATGACTGTCTTCACTGTGTTCAATGGTATATCCAATGCTATGGAAATTTTTTTGTAAGCTTCTCCTGACTGATACCTTTCAGCAATGATATCCCTTTAATGCTTTGTAAGCTCTCTGCGATCCATGGGTTTTGCTGTAACAGGCAACTGAGTAAATGTCAGGAAAATCCTATTAGGACAGCTGAACTTTATTTCGGGTTAATCAGAGTCTTTAATTGATGGCAGGTGTGTAGCCAAGAAGACTGAATGCTGTAATTAAATCAAAAGGTGCTTCAACAAAGTATTAGTTTAAGGGTGTGCACATATAATAAAGTATTAGTTTAAGGGGTTGCACACTAATGCAACCAGTGTATTGTACGTTTTTCATTTTTGTATGTTTCTCCTAACAGATCTGTTTGTTTTTCAATTGAATTGTAAAGGTTATAGGATACATTAAAGGTGGGAAAAGTTTTGAAAAGATTTATTGTGGTCTCATTTTTTTATATCACAAAAATCTGGCATTTTAACAGGAGTGTGTATGTAAACTTTTTATGTCTACTGTACAAACACACACACACACACACACATATCTATATATATATATATATATATATATATATATATATATATATATATATATATATATATTTGTATAGATAGATTGATAGATATACCAAAAACACAGAACACTGAAAAGTTAGAATAACAAAACCATATAACAGTGAAAATTTTAATCATCGCATCTCATAAAGTCGAATGTTACAATGTGCACATTAGTAATACACCTTCCACCTCAAACATAACTAAATGTACAAACACACTTGTTTGAACATTTCTGCAGGGGGACAAGCTCCCTTGCACCCTCCACATCCCCCGCAAATTAAATATACCTACTCTAAGACTGCACTACAGTGGAGAAAAGGCAAATTTCCAAGTCCCCACTGTATTGCAATCTCCATACAGAATGTCCAAATAATATCTCATACACGTACCTGTATTTTCCTGAAAACACATACATTCTGCCCAAATAAAAACTCCCTCCCCTACTCACTTATCCCATCACTTTCCACAACACTAACACAACTAATAAATCCATCACTCAAAAACAACAATGCTTAACTGTTATCTGATAAACCTTTATTATACAACCTGAGAACTTCTCTTAAATCGCAAAACATACCATCCACCATGTTTGTTTACTACAAACTTCAACTTCTTAAAGTGATATCACTAAATTAACATTTTGAGCCAAAAGCATTTAACCCATTCGATGATATATGATTCAATGATTTAAATTTTCATTATTATGTGATTTCAGTGTTCTAATTTTTCAGTGTTCTGTACTTTCGATGTAATGGTCTTGATGTTTTTTGGTTCAACGTTATATTTATTCGGTATTTTGAAGTAGATCCATATATATCTATATCATATATATATATATATATAGATCCATATAGATATATATATATATATATATATATATATATATATATATATATATACAAATATATATATATATATATATATATACACACACATATATATATATAGAGAGAGAGAGATATTGATACTTACAAATTCATACATATGCGCGCACACACACACACACACACACACACACACACACACACACACACACACACACACATATCTCTATATCTATATCTATAGCTATAGCTATATATATATATATATATATGTGTGTGTGTGTGTGTGTGTGTGTGTGTGTATATATATATATATATATATATATATATATATATATATATATATATATATATATATATATATACACACACACACATATCTATATACATACGGATCACCTTCAGATGCAAACGCCAAACCGCTGACACAAATCACCGACAGCCGGATTCCGTGTCGGTGAAATGCGATTTCGGGCATCTGAAGGTGACCCACATACACACACACACACACACACACACACACACACACACACACACACACACACACACACATGTACTTATATTCACTCACACACATCTGTATGTCATGCAGACAAACCATTTAGTAAAAACTACAAGAAAGGCTCGGTGAAACTAAAGTTTTCACAGTGTAATATCTTAAACGTCCTGTAGTGGAGGCTAATGAACATCACTTTTTATTTTAACTTTTTATGCCTTTACTGGTGCATTCAGCGCAGTTTCTTCATTTCAGTGGAAAAGGGTTCATTTCTTAATCAGTCCACTATATCAATCAACATCCATTAAATAACAAAAAGTAAGTTAATAACTAAAGAAGGATAAAACATTATTAACTTCTCATTCATTGTATGTCTTGGAGCTTTTCTCCCTGGGCCTCCACAGAAAATGGACTTTTTGTCCAGTTGGACTTTCCCCATAAACAAATATAAAATAAATAATAAATAAATAATTTAAATTCTGTGTATCAACCTTGGGGACACTGTGAACCTATTGTGTAGGGTGTACTCTTGTAGAGACTGCAACATGTAAGACACAAAATTTTGCCAACGAGTGCTTCAATACGGATGTTAAATGTGTCAAGTCTGTAGAGTGGAGTGAGAGGTGATTATGTCACATCATCAGTAGTATGTGTCAGACACTTGACAAACACTATGTCGGTGACAGTCACTGACACTGTACTAGTTCCATGGTGAGACAATGTAAATATCGATAGTTTGTGATCTATGCATCGGCCTTAATGCTGTGTAGCATTATAAATGGCAACAGGCATCATCCTCCAAGTCGTCCCCAGGAGGTCCAGGTTATGGCCATTGCATGGCATTGTATTAATACTCTGTTTATCTTATGGTATGGAGGGTCATTTCATAAGAGTGTCCCGTGCACTTGTAGCTGGATGACTGTACTGTACTGTGCAGCTTTACATTCCTTAGGGCACTTCACTTATGCAAATATTCTCTATCAAATTATCTGCATTCTGTTTCTGTGACTTGGAATTAGGCATAGGACAAGAAGGGTTATATGCAGACTTGAGCACTTATAATTTAGAGGCCATCCCATATGACCTTGCACTTGGAGTCACAACTACTTTTCCATTTTTCCATGCTCAGGCCCTGCCGTGAGACAAAATTATTTTGAATTCTGTTGCATTGTCTAGTTATCAGGACACTCAGAAGCATGGGCAGCTAACATTACTATTCTAAAAGTGGTTTCTTTCTGCATTTTTCTCAGTCTATGTGATGAATGAAACTGGATTTCTGCTAGAAATTATTCTGTTTACATAAAATGTGATAGCAATGAAAGCAAGAAGCATTCTAGGCTTTTTTTTCACACTGCGTAGCAGAAATAGACCAGTAAATACCAGACCAAACACGCAAAACTAAACATTAAACAAATTTCTGTATCAAATAAACAAATTATAAAAATAATTAAATATCTGTATATTGAACTTAATGCATATTGTAAAGCTACTGAAAAAAGACCCAAAGCCCTGTCTCTCAAGAAAGCAAGTCTGTCTATTCCAGTTTAAAACTACATTATGAACTGCCTGACTGACTTAATGTGATATTCAGATTAATACTGCTGAAGCTCTTTGTATTCTTTTTTTGCTTAGAACATATTCTATTATTTTCAGGCATCACAGGAGTTAAATGTCATACAAATTTCTTTAGTTCACACACTGTAGTTGTGAATTGCACATGTGATGTTTTGCTTATGCTGAGAACACATTATAAT
>NC_056744.1:367640908-367653408 GCF_019279795.1 Protopterus annectens | reverse complement strand
TGTGCAGCTCTCGCGATTGTGGAGATTTTCCCACAAGACCAGAACCTCAATGGTAACTTCATTTCTGAAGGTATAAATCGTCCTACAGTTATAGTCATTCATGTCTCTTTCTGCTTTCTTCTCCTGCTTTCATTTTAAATCCCGATCCATTTTTTTAACTGGAGACTTTTTCACTGAATTCTTCCCCAGTTTGGAAATTCTATCAGTATCCACAAAATCAACCGATTCATAAATACTCCCATGATCTCATGTTGCACCGCCATCATTTAGGGTACACATACGTACCTAGTGATGCAGACACTTCATTTAGGACTGAAAGGGTACTCAAATGCTGCAGTCTCTCCCCCATTTAGGAAACTAATGCATGACCAAATGTAGCACCCTTCCCCCAAGATAAAAAATATATGCAGTCGTGAGTACCAGTGAAACATTACAGTGAAGTACAAACTCACATGCTTTAGTAACATTTAAAGAAAGATAAGCAACCTCCTCTTCATGTCTCATTTGATTCATTGTACAAAGGCTGAACAAACTAGATGAGTTTTAAAAAAACTTGAAGCTTATTCTTTTGACCATGGAAGCTGCTCAAACACCATGACATACCAACAAACACTAGAAAAAGTGTAGAGTCATTGTCAGGAAGTCAAAATCAGCACTGGAAATGCAGAATACTGTAGCAAAACTGGCACTAAGCAAGGGGAAAACATGCAGCAATAAAAGCTTCTTAAAAAGAGATACCATAATAAAAGTCTCCTCTGTTAGGATAAGGACTGCCATCTCATATTTTTTATATATTTATATTGTCAATGGTTCAACAGGCAGTATATTCACCTTTGATTTTGGGAAAATCTGAAGGTTGGGGGTTCCCATACGAGGTGCTTGAATTCATGTTGCATTACTGACACTACCGTGCAGTGTGGGGGAGGGGCTGCACTCTTAGGTGCTGTTCTGTGCTTGAAATATTAAAATGAGTTCAAATTGTATGAACTGGTGGCAACTTACCTGGATGTAGAATATTTAGCATTGCACTTACTGTAAAGATCAGGTGAACATCCCAGGTGTCCAAACCAAATGTTTACTATCTGTACAAATGCTTTATTGGGTGTCTACCAAAAATAGGCCCCAATCCTTGTGAGATGAACATGGTCTATTTACAGACAATTATAATTACTCTACTTGTTATAATTGGAGTACAATACATCTGGGACAGGCTGCCCATCTTGTTTTTTATTACATTTATTTATTTATTTATTTATTGGCATTTATTTATCGGGATAGGCTGACTGGGTAGGAGCCCATTTTCAGAGTAGGTCTGGGGAGAAAAGCTCCAAAGTATCACAAAACATTTTAATACTAATAATTATACAGTCATTAAAGATAATACAAAAAACAAATGCAGTTTAAATAATAATACCAAATTAGACATAATTAAAAACATTGGTTGAGTGAATGCAAGTTACATGACAATAATTTAACAGTTAAAGAAATTTTAGCCCATTTATAGAGAAATGAAAGGTAATTTAATATGATACAAACAGGAATTCCCAATAAGAAGTAAGAGTAAAGCAGGCTTATGGTATATTTAGATAGAAAGCTGGGGAGAGAAACTGATAGAAGTAAGTGAGTGAAGGTGAGAGACTAAGGAGGTGTAAAGTATGTGCAGGTATTTGTTCACATTTAGGGATACAGTTTATCCTGGTGCTGACCAAAAACAGAACCAGCTTTTGGCTAGGAAGTCTTTTAGAATAGTTTTGAAGGATGGGAGGGAGCGTAGGTTTCCTTTATTAACAGATCCATCAGTTAAAAAGTCTGGGAAAGCAAAGATGATGGGCCAGATCAGTGCAATTAAACATGGTTATTTTACTCAACTGCTTCCTGTCCCCTATTTAGAACATTTTAAAACAATGAGTGCAGGAACTGCCGTGCTTTACAGGAAATGAAGCAGTGAAAGCTTAGGCATAGTATTTAAGGGCTTTCCTTTTAATAATCATTCACAGAGTAACAGGAAATTGCACAGCTACAGATTCTGCTCTTTCAGTGAACCTAGGAAGCCCTAATGCAATTAACAAAGCTCACTGTACACATGGCATTGTTGATGTAATTTTTCAGATGTAAGCAAAAAGCCAGGATTGTCTCTTTGAAAACAGACCATAATAAGTTTAACATCATGTTGTCACTCAGAGATCTTAAAAATATTCGGTCAGTATCCAGTCAATGGTACAGCCAGACTGCTGCTCCTGGGAACCTCCTGTATATGATGTTGGTGACTTGTCTTCAGTTAGTGGCCCATTTATCAAAGCACTGGCTGGGGAGAAGGGGAGTGACTAATTTGATAAAAGATAGCTGTGACTCCAGTTGTCACTACGGCATCCTTTGGTGGATCCCAGAGAACTACTCCCATGCAGTCAGCCACACAAGCAAATGCTGTGGCTGGTGAGGTCAGGGTAGGGTGACACCACAGCACCTCAGTGGCAGCTCGTCACATGGTAATGTATAGCTGCCTACATCATGTGCACTGCTCTTTGAGCACTCCATCCAACAGTTACAAACTTAGGACATTAATCAATAGTTTTGAGTCTGCTTGAACAATTATTGCTATTATTTATCTACATCCTTGTCTCCAAAGATGACCCATCAGTAAAGGCATGACTGTGACCCAGGCAACTTGTGTTTGATTAGTAGCTTCAAGTGTTGGATGGTTGGGCAAGGGAGGATGGGATAAAACATTCGACAACGACTCACCTATCCAGTGGGGGGTGGTATGATCTACTGAGCTGCTGATCACAACATGGGCATTTTCTAAACACTTTAACTTATTTCCCACATTGAACAATGCCATGAGAACACATACAGTTATAGAAAACAGAATAAAAGATGTTATACATTATTCATTACCTTTATGCTTTATATATGTGTCTTTTTTTAACAATTACCTTTCATCTTGATACCACTTAAATTGCTCAATTCCCGCCTTCCCTTAAACCTCACTTCTCTTCCCGAACATTATTCTGCATAGATTTTTCCCACAAATTCCATGGAATTCTATGTAAGTTGCTCCTTCCCTTTTCGAAAGATTCTACCTCCATTTATTTTATCACCTTTACAATATTCAGTACTTCATTTACAGCTTGTTTAGATTTTGATTTCCATTTTCTAGTGACTGATTTTTGGCAGCTGATAACATTAAACTTAGCTATGTGTTGCATATCTTGGCAATTCAGATCTTCTATTCCAGCTCAAAAGAATAATTTCTTTAGTTACAATAATTTGCATATCAACATTTCTGACAAAGTACTCTGTAAGGAATTTTTTAAATCTGCCAACTTATTACATCCCCAAAACCATGTTTGCGATTACCTCTCCCTTTTCCATCACATCTCCACAATTGCTATCTACCTTAGGAACTATTCTCTTTAGTCAGCTTGAGATATAAAAATACCAATGCAAATGATGCCATGTAAAAATTATAAACCTTCTGGACTTTGTTGCATGCCCAGGAGACATGCAAATGTCCTCCATAGTTCCTTTTGTAAACTGCCTTTCCAATGTCTCTCTTCCCAATGTTTTCTAGGCCATTCTGATTCTTATGGTTATCATGCAATATTTTATATGCCCTACTTATCCATTTTTAACAACAGCTTATGTTGTAGACTCAACTATAAACTCAACTGGAGTTTCATTTAACACCTCCTTACCCTTTCTGTATGCCTGTGCATTTTATCAATCTCTGATAGGGAATGCAGTCTCTAACCTGCAGTCCAAACTTGAACTTGGCCTTATCCTTCTACTACATTTCCTTCCATAGTTATTTGCTCCAAAGACCTAGGTTCCTTTCCTAATTTTCTCCATTAAATTCTTTTTTCTACCCATAGTTTCATTCATCCCTATTGGCAAAATCTCTCTCCATTCTCATGTTGGCTTTGTTCAGAGACTACTTTCTGCTACTTTATAGCTTTAATATTCTGCATTGCTGTTGTTATTCTCCGTAAGTGCTTGCATCTAACATCCTACCCTCTCTTTAATTCTTGAACCTGCCCCTCCATTTCAACACCATGCCTTTTCACTTTTATTTGTAACCTTCTGCTTGTGTTATGTATCTCAAAGTCAAAGTCAAAATAAACATTATTGTTATTTAGCTTAAACAAATGCAGTCTAAACAAAATTCCATTTATCAGGATCAAATTGAGAAGACATATACATACATACAATAACACATACAATGGACATATATACATCATTTCACATTAGACAGGTTATTCTACTACATATCACCACAATTTACCTTACCTATAATTTTCAGCAGCTGAAAGATTTCTTGTTGCACAAATTCCTATTGCACTGTGTGATTCTCACATGATTCTCACATGACTAAAAGGATCTAGTTAGTATATAACTGCACATTCATTGCCATCTATGTATTGTTTATGTTTAAAATCCTAACTGTCTCTCATTAACTTGCACAAAAAGAGTTGGCTGTCTCATATCTTGTCAGAGTCTGGCTTCCCTAAGATTATTGCCAGATTTCAAAAATCTCACCACCTGAGGGAAGAAGCTGTTTCTGAACCTGGACGTTTTACAGCGCATGCTGCGGTATCTTCTGACAGACAACAAGCATGTGAACAGTTCATAAGCAGGGTTTGTAGGATCCTTGGTTATTTTTCTAGCGCTCTTGTGACATTGTGCTATGTATAGCTCCTGTAGTGTTGGACAACAAGAATGTGGACAGTTCATAAGCAGGATGTGTAGGATCCTTGGTTATTTTTTTAGCACTGTTGTGACATTGTGCTGTGTATAACTCCTGTAGTGCCAGACAACAAGCATGTGAACAGTTCATAAGCAGGGTGTGTAGGATCCTTGGTTATTATTGTAGCGCTGTTGTGACATCATGCTGTGTATAACTCAAGTAGTGTTGGACAACAAGCATGTGTACAGTTCATAAGCAGGGTGTGTATGATCCTTGGTTATTTTTGTAGCTCTGTTGTGGCATTTTGCAGTGTATAACTCCTGTAGTGCTGGACAACAAGCATGTGTACAGTTCATAAGCAGGGTGTGTATGATCCTTGATTATTTTTGTAGTGCTGTTGTGACATTGTGCTGTGTATAACTCCTGTAGTGCCAGACAACAAGCATGTGAACAGTTCATAAGCAGGGTGTGTAGGATCCTTGGTTATTTTTGTAGCGCTGTTGTGACATTGTGCTGTGTATAACTCCTGTAGTGTTGGACAACAAGCATGTGAACAGTTCTTAAGCAGGGTGTGTAGGATCCTTGGTTATTTTTGTAGCGCTGTTGTGACATCATGCTGTGTATAAGTCTTGTAGTGCTGGATGACAGGCATGTGTACAGTTCATCAGCAGGGTGTGTAGGAGCCTTGATTATTTTTGTAGCTTTGTTGTGACATTGTTCTGTATATATCTCCTGTAGTGCCAGACAACAAGCATGTGAACAGTTCATAAGCAGGGTGTGTAGGATCTTGGTTATTTTTGTAGAGCTGCTGTGACATTGTGCTGTGTATAACTCCTTTAGTGCCAGACAACAAACATGTGAACAGTTCATAAGCAGGGTGTGTAGGAGCCTTGATTATTTTTGTAGCTTTGTTGTGACATTGTTCTGTGTATATCTCCTGTAGTGCCAGACAACAAGCATGTGAACAGTTCATAAGCAGGGTGTGTAGGATCTTGGTTATTTTTGTAGAGCTGCTGTGACATTGTGCTGTGTATAACTCCTTTAGTGCCAGACAACAAACATGTGAACAGTTCATAAGCAGGGTGTGTAGGATCCTTGGTTAATTTTGTAGTGCTGTTGTGACATTGTGCTGTGTATAACTCCTGTAGTGGTGGACAAAAAGCATGTAAACAGTTCATAAGCAGGGTGTGTAGGATTCTTGGTTATTTTTGTAGCGCTGTTGTGACATTGTGCTGTGTATAACTCCTGTAGTGCTGGACAACAAGCATGTGAACAGTTCATAAGCAGGGTGTGTAGGATCCTTGGTTATTTTTGTAGCGCTGTTGTGACATTGTGCTGTGTATAACTCCTGTAGTGTTGGACAACAAGCATGTGTACAGTTCATAAGCAGGGTGTGTATGATCCTTGGTTATTTTTGTAGCTCTGTTGTGGCATTTTGCAGTGTATAACTCCTGTAGTGCTGGACAACAAGCATGTGTACAGTTCATAAGCAGGGTGTGTATGATCCTTGGTTATTTTTGTAGCACTGTTGTGACATTGTGCTATGTATAACTACTGTAGTGCCACACAACAAGCATGTGAGCAGTACATAAGCAGGATGTGTAGGATCCTTGGTTAATTTTGTAGCACTTTTGTGACATTGTGCTGTGTATAACTCCTGTAGTGTTGGACAAAAAGCATGTAAACAGTTCATAAGCAGGGTGTGTAGGATTCTTGGTTATTTTTGTAATGCTGTTATGACATTGTAATGTGTATAACTCCTGTAGTGTTGGACAACAAGCATGTGAACAGTTCTTAAGCAGGGTGTGTAGGATCCTTGGATATTTTTGTAGCCCTGTTGTGACATTGTGCTGTGTATAACTCCTGTAGTGCCAGACAACAAGGATGTGAACAGTTCATAAGCAGGGTCTGTAGGATCCTTGATTATTTTTGTAGTGCTGTTGTGACATTGTGCTGTGTATAACTCCTGTATTGTTGGACAACAAGCATGTGAACAGTTCATAAGCAGGGTGTGTAGCATCCTTGGTTATTTTTGTAGCGCTGTTGTAACATTGTGCTGTGTATAACTGCTGTAGTGCCAGGCAAGCATGTGAACAGTTCGTAAGCAGGGTGTGTATGATCCTTGATTATTTTTGTAGCGCTGTTGTGACATTGTGCTGTGTATAACTCCTGTAGTGCTAGACAACAAGCATGTGAACAGTTCATAAGCAGGGTGTGTAGGATCATTGGTTATTTTTGTTGCTCTTTTGTGACATCATGCTGTGTATAACTCCTGTAGTGTTGGACAACAAGCATGTGTACAGTTC
Source organism: Protopterus annectens (assembly GCF_019279795.1). Lineage (NCBI taxonomy): Eukaryota > Metazoa > Chordata > Ceratodontiformes > Protopteridae > Protopterus > Protopterus annectens. Next base: position 367,646,418 of record NC_056744.1, on the reverse strand, counting down.
ATAAGCAGGGTGTGTAGGATCCTTGGTTATTTTTGTAGTGCTGTTGTGACATCATGCTGTGTATAACTCCTGTAGTGCCAGACAACAAGTATGTGAACAGTTCATAAGCAGGGTCTGTAGGATCCTTGATTATTTTTGTAGTGCTGTTGTGACATTGTGCTGTGTATAACTCCTGTATTGTTGGACAACAAGCATGTGAACAGTTCATAAGCAGGGTGTGTAGGATCCTTGGTTATTTTTGTAGCACTGTTGTGACATCGTGCTGTGTATAACTCCTGTAGTGCTAGACAACAAGCATGTGAACAGTTCATAAGCAGCGTGTGTAGGATCCGTGGTTATTTTTGTTGCTCTTTTGTGACATCATGCTGTGTATAACTCCTGTAGTGTTGGACAACAAGCATGTGTACAGTTCATAAGCAGGGTGTGTAGGATCCTTGGTTATTTTTGTAGCGTTGTTGTGACATTGTGCTGTGTATAACTCTTGTAGTGCCAGACAACAAGCATGTGAACAGTTCATAAGCAGGGTGTGTACAATCCTTGGTTATTTTTGTAGCACTGTTGTGACATTGTGCTGTGTATAAATCCTGTAGGGCCAGACAACAAGCATGTGAACATTTCATAAGCAGGGTGTGTAGGATCCTTGGTTATTTTTGTAGCACTGTTGTGACATTGTCCTTTTTATATCTCCTCTAGTGCCATACAACAGGCATTTGAACTGTGCATAAGCAGGGTGTTTAGGATCCTTGGTTATTTTTGTAGCGCTGTTGTGACATCGTGCTGTCTGTAACTCCTGTAGTGCTGGACAACAAGCATGTGATCAGTTCATAAGCATGGTGTGTAGGATCCTTGGTAATTTTTGTAGTGCTGTTGTGACATTGTGCTGTGTTTAACTCCTGTAGTGCCTGTCAACAAGCATGTGAACAGTTTATAAGCAGGGTGTGTAGGACCCTTGGTTATTTTTGTAGCGCTTTTGTGACATCATGCTGTGTATAACTCCTTTATTGCCAAACAACACGCATGTGAACAGTTCATAAGCAGGGTGTGCAAGATCCTTGGTTATTTTTGTAGCTCTTTTGTGACATTGTACTGTGTATAACTCTTGTAGTGCCAGACAACAAGCATGCGAACAGTGCATAAGCAGGGTGTGTAGGATCCTTGTCTATTTTTGTAGCTCTGTTGTGACATTGTGCTGTGTATAACTGTTGTACTGCCAGACAACAAGCATGTGAACAGTTCAAAAGCAGAGTGTGTACAATCCTTGGTTATTTTTGTAGCACTGTTGTTGCATTGTGCTGTGTATAAATCCTGTAGTGTTGGACAACAAGCATGTGTACAGTTCATAAGCAGGGTGTGTAGGATCCGTGGTTATTTTTGTAGAGCTGTTGTGACATTCTGCTGTGTATAACTCTTGTAGTGCCACACAACAAGCATGTGAACAGTTCATAAGCAGGGTGTGTAGGACCCTTGGTTATTTTTGTAGCGCTGTTGTGACATTGTGCAGTGTATAACTCTTGTAGTGCCACATAACAACTACAAGTTCCACTACCCTACAGGACACGGGCGCAGGAGCGCTCAACAAGCAGAGGAAGAGGGAAGCGCAAACTATCGGGCGAGATTCGCGAGTCAAGGAGAAAGAAGAACTAAATACCTTGTTTTTCAACTTGTCGTCTAAGGAATTTTCGGATGTTGAATGCTCTGTCTTGAATAGAGGTCTTTCATTTATACCCTCCCAAGGGAGCAGCTTGTCTGATACGCTGATTATGTTACGTAAATTCACCAGGAAGATAGCTCTTAAATGTTTATTTAAAGACTGTGGTGAAGAAACTGTGACTTATAACACCGTAGTGTCGAAGAGAAAAAGTACTTTTGTGCCACATCTGCCTAGCTATGTTGATTGTTTTCAAAAGGCCTGTGAGCATGATTTGTACCTTTTTTATAAAGGAGAAACACATAAACGTCTATTTGTTAATCTGGATGCCGCGCAGAAGCAGGCTTTAGAGTCTTTGGGCAATGATATAAATTTGGTTTTCAGACCTGCTGACAAAGGGGGGGGATAGTAGCTATGGATACGTTTTCTTACAATGATATGATGACGGATATGTTAAATGATGACATAGCTTATTTAGAAATTAACAAGATTGAAGTGAGCTCTATAATAAGAAATGTACATGATACACTGTATGATCTCCTGATGACGAGATGCGTTGATAAAGATCTATATGACTATTTGATGATAGAAGCACCCCTAACTCCTCTCATTAAAGGTCTTCCCAAGATACATAAAGAGATATCTCCTCCGCCCTTGCGACCTATTGTATCTGGGAAGTTATGGGTCACTGAACATGCGTCCCATTATGTGCAATCTAAGTTGGGTCCCCTGATAGGTTTTATTCCTACTATCTTAAAGAATTCCTTTGATCTATTGGAGGAATTGAAAAATGCTGTTTTGCTTGATAGTTTAAGATCTGACACCTTGATGGTAACGTTGGATATAAAAAACTTATTTACTAGCATTCCCAACGAATTTGGGGTGGAAGCGGTTAGGGATTGCCTAGCTGAACTAAGTGATTTAGATAATACAGATCAGTTGACAATTTGTACCCTTTTAGATTTAATTCTGAACAACAATGTCTTCCTATTTCAAGATAGGTTTTTTAGGCAAACATGGGGGGTAGCAATGGGCACCCCCTGTGCCAATGCCTATGCCAATCTGGCGGTTTATGTATGGGAGAAGAAATATATCTTTAATGATTCGAGATTTTGAGCCAATGTCATCCTATACAAATGTTTTGTCGATGACATCCTCCTTTTTTGGAATGGAGGTATCGAATCTTTGAAGGAGTTTGTTGATTTTATGGGTTCGACCACGACCTTTTTGGACTTCACCTATGAGCATTCATTCACTGAGGTGAATTATCTTGATATCACCATCTATAAAAACGCCTTGAATGAAATTACTACTTCCCTATACAGGAAACCATGTTGGAGGAATGGTATACTTCATCATGGGAGCATGCATCCCAGGTACATTTTCCCCAACGTGGTAAAAAATCAAATGACGAGGATAAGGAGACTCTGTAATACAGATAGTAATAGGGAGCGGTTCTTGGATTTTCAGGTGAAATGTTTTTTAGATAGGGGATATCCCCCTGGGTTGGTGCTAGAATATAGGAATGATACCATCTTGAATGATGATAGGCCCTCAAAAAGTGGGTTCTTCAGTAGGCATACAGCACATGGTCCTAGACCTAATGTTAGGGGCCAAGTCCATTTTAATATCAAATATACAAATGATATAGGGTATATTAGAGAAATTATTTTTAGAAATTGGAAGTTACTTACAATGGACAACGAATTACTGAAAATAGTGGGAGAGAGACCAAATTTTAGGTATAATAACTGCTTTAACCTAAAAAGATTATTATGTAGAGAGAATATCAAGATTGAGCCGTTGGATATTAGAGTGAGGTTTAAGCAAGGAACTTTTCCCTGTAAGAAATGTTGTACCTGTAAATTTATTTCAACTGAGCAGAGGTTTGAACGTACTGGGCTAGGTATATTATTTGAACCGAATCTATACGCAACCTGTGACACAGTGAATGTTATTTATTTGGCTAATTGTGACGGCTGTGAGGCATATTATGTGGGATTGACCACACGTAGGCTCAAAGATCGAGTCTATAATCATGTCTATGACATAAGAAAAGCTAATGTTAGCAATGCCTTAGCTAGACACTGTCAAGTATATCCGACCCATGTTTTCAAGTTTAGGGTATTACAGATACAACATCCGAACAGAAGAGAAGGTGATTCCCTAGGCGCTCTTGAATTAAATGAGCTAAAGTGGATTTTGAAACTCAGAGCTCATATATCACCAGGGTTAAATTCAGCTGTTAATATCAGGCCTGCATTGTTATAATAGTATTTCTTTTGATTTCTTTATATTTTTTACCTTTCCTTATTCTGAATTTTTTCCTTTTCTTTTTCTTTTTCCTTTCCCACTTTCCGTTCCTTTCTCCCTTTCCTTCCCCCCCTCTCCCCCTCCCTTCCTCTCCTTCCTTTCCCTCTCCTCCCTTTCCCTCCCTCCCCTTCCTCCCTCTTCTTTTCCCTTTTCTTTCCTATATCCCTCCCTCTCCCCCCCCTTTTATTATTTTCATTTTTATTTTATTTATTCTTATATTTTTTTCCTTTTTTTTTTTTTTTTTTTTTTTTTTTTTTATTATGGCTATTATGTTTTTACATTCATTCATTTTGTTGTTGATGGCCAGTATATTAATATATACATTTTTATTAATGGAAGTAATATTTTACTATATTTATTCTTGATTAATCTGAGAGAATTGGTTGCTTATAGGAACATAGCTTGATTATAATGGGAGATCTTTTAATAATCTCGATAACTTTATATTCTGTTTATACGGTCTTTTATACACTGAACTCGTATGGATCTATTTGTACTATTCTTTTGCTATACCTTATATGGGAATGACTTCCTGTGTAACTAATTACTACTTATAATTATTTTATTGCTTAATTGCCTTGTTGGGTATATTGGTTTAATGTATATAAGGATAGTGTTTGAACTTTTTTATTTGTAACCTGATGAAGCGCACGATTACTGTGCGTGAAAGCGCTTGTTCCTTACCTAATTAAACAGAATTGTTTGATTTTAATATCGTGGTGGTTCCAGTGATTTCAGCTTCTTCAGTGCCACATAACAAGCATGTGAACAGTTCATAAGCAGGGTGTGTAGGATCCTTGGTTATTTTTGCAGCTCTCCTGTGACCTCCTTCTTTGTATAACTCCTGTAGTGTTGGACAACAAACATGTGAACAGTTCATAAGCAGGGTGTGTAGGATCCTTGATTATTTTTGTAGTTCTGGTTTGACATTGTGCTGTGTATAACTCTTGTAGTGTTGGACAACAAGCATGTGAGCAGTTCATACTCAGGGTGTGTAGGATCCTTGGTTATTTTTAAAGCGCTGTTGTGATATCGTGCTGTGTATAACTCCTGTAGTGCCAGACAACAAGCATGTGAACAGTTCATAAGCAGGGTGTGTAGGATCCTTGGTTATTTTTCTAGCGCTCTTGTGACATTGTGCTATGTATAGCTCCTGTAGTGTTGGACAACAAAAATGTGAACAGTTCATAAGCTGGGTGTGTAGGATCCTTGGTTATTTTTTTACCGCTGTTGTGACATTGTGCTGTGTATAACTCCTGTAGTGCCAGACAACAAGCATGTGAACAGTTCATAAGCAGGGTGTGTAGGATCCTTGGTTATTATTGTAACGCTGTTGTGACATCATGCTGTGTATACCTCCTATAGTGTTGGACAACAAGCATGTGTACAGTTCATAAGCAGGGTGTGTATGATCCTTGGTTATTTTTGTAGCTCTGTTGTGGCATTTTGCAGCGTATAACTCCTGTAGTGTTGGAAAACAAGCACGTGAACAGTTCTTAAGCAGGGTGTGTAGGATCCTTGGTTATTTTTGTAGGGGGGCGCTTTTTTT
>NC_056744.1:367606329-367640408 GCF_019279795.1 Protopterus annectens | reverse complement strand
GGGGGTTATACACAGCACAATGTCACAAAAGAGCTACAAAAATTACCAAGGATCCTACACACCCTGCTTATGAACTGTTCACATGCTTGTTGTCTGCCACTACAGGAGTTATACACAGCACAGTGCCACAATAGCACTACAAAAACAACCAAGGATCCTACACACCCTGCTTATGAACTTTTCACATGCTTGTTGCCTGGCACTACAGGAGTTATACACAGCACAATGTCACAACAGTGCTACAAAAATAACCAAGGATCCTACACACCCTGCTTATGAACTGTTCACATGCTTGTTGTCTGGCACTACAGGAGTTATACACAGCACAATGTCACAACAGAGCTACAAAAATAACCAAGGATCCTACACACCCTGCTTATGAACTGTTCACATGCTTGTTGTCTGGCACTACATGAGTTATACACAGCACAATGTCACAACAACGCTACAAAAAAACCCAACGATCCTACACATCTGATTATGAACTGTTCATATGCTTGTCATCTGGCACTACAGGAGTCATACACAGCACAATGTCACAACAGTGCTACAAAAATAACCAAGGATCCTACACACCCTGCTTATGAACTGTTCACATGCTTGTTGTCTGGCACTACAGGAGTTATACACAGCACAATGTCACAACAGAGCTACAAAAATAACCAAGGATCCTACACACCCTGCTTATGAACTGTTCACATGCTTGTTGTCTGGCACTACAGGAGTTATACACAGCACAATGTCACAACAGAGCTACAAAAATAACCAAGGATCCTACACACCCTGCTTATGAACTGTTCACATGCTTGTTGTCTGGCACTACAGGAGTTATACACAGCACAATGTCACAACAGTGCTACAAAAATAACCAAGGATCCTACACACCCTGCTTATGAACTGTTCACATGCTTGTTGTCTGGCACTACAGGAGTTATACACAGCACAATGTCACAACAGAGCTACAAAAATAACCAAGGATCCTACACACCCTGCTTATGAACTGTTCACATGCTTGTTGTCTGGCACTACAGGAGTTATACACAGCACAATGTCACAACAGCGCTACAAAAATAACCAAGGATCCTACACACCCTGCTTATGAACTGTTCACATGCTTGTTGTCTGGCACTACAGGAGTTATACACAGCACAATGTCACAACAGTGCTACAAAAATAACCAAGGATCCTACACACCCTGCTTATGAACTGTTCACATGCTTGTTGTCTGGCACTACAGGAGTTATACACAGCACAATGTCACAACAGCGCTACAAAAATAACCAAGGATCCTACACACCCTGCTTATGAACTGTTCACATGCTTGTTGTCTGGCACTACAGGAGTTATACACAACACAATGTCACAACAGCATTACAAAAATAACCAAGGATCCTACACACCCTGCTTATGAACTGTTCACATGCTTGTTGTCTGGCACTACAGGAGTTATACACAGCACAATGTCACAACAGTGCTACAAAAATAACCAAGGATCCTACACACCCTGCTTATGAACTGTTCACATGCATGTTGTCTGGCATTACAGGAGTTATACACAGTACAATGTCACAAAACAGCTACAAAAATAACCAAGGATCCTACACACCCTGCTTATAAACTGTTCACATGCTTGTTGTGTGGCACTACAGGAGTTATACACAGCACAGTGTCACAACAGCATTACAAAAATAACCAAGGATCCTACACACCCTGCTTATGAACTGTTCACATGCTTGTTGTCTGGCACTACAGGAGTTATACACAGCACAATGTCACAACAGTGCTACAAAAATAATAAAGGATCCTACAGACCCTGCTTAAGAACTGTTCACATGCTTGTTGTCTGGCACTACAGGAGTTATACACAGCACAATGTCACAACAGTGCTACAAAAATAACCAAGGATCCTACACACCCTGCTTATGAACTGTTCACATGCTTGTTGTCCAGCACTACAGGAGTTATACACAGCACAATGTCACAACAGCGCTACAAAAATAACCAAGAATCCTACACACCCTGCTTATGAACTGTTCACATGCTTGTTGTCTGGCACTACAGGAGTTATACACAGCACAATGTCACAACAGTGCTACAAAAATAACCAAGGATCCTACACACCCTGCTTATGAACTGTTCACATGCTTGTTGTCTGGCACTACAGGAGTTATACACAGCACAATGTCACAACAGCGCTACAAAAATAACCAAGGATCCTACACACCCTGCTTATGAACTGTTCACATGCTTGTTGTCTGGCACTACAGGAGTTATACACAGCACAATGTCACAACAGAGCTACAAAAATAACCAAGGATCCTACACACCCTGCTTATGAACTGTTCACATGCTTGTTGTCTGGCACTACAGGAGTTATACACAGCACAATGTCACAACAGTGCTACAAAAATAACCAAGGATCCTACACACCCTGCTTATGAACTGTTCACATGCTTGTTGTCTGGCACTACAGGAGTTATACACAGCACAATGTCACAACAGTGCTACAAAAATAACCAAGGATCCTACACACCCTGCTTATGAACTGTTCACATGCTTGTTGTCTGGCACTACAGGAGTTATACACAGCACAATGTCACAACAGTGCTACAGAAATAACCAAGGATCCTACACACCCTGCTTATGAACTGTTCACATGCTTGTTGTCTGGCACTACAGGAGTTATACACAGCACAATGTCACAACAGTGCTACAAAAATAACCAAGGATCCTACACACCCTGCTTATGAACTGTTCACATGCTTGTTGTCTGGCACTACAGGAGTTATACACAGCACAATGTCACAACAGAGCTACAAAATAACCAAGGATCCTACACACCCTGCTTATGAACTGTTCACATGCTTGTTGTCTGGCACTACAGGAGTTATACACAGCACAATGTCACAACAGTGCTACAAAAATAACCAAGGATCCTACACACCCTGCTTATGAACTGTTCACATGCTTGTTGTCTGGCACTACAGGAGTTATACACAGCACAATGTCACAACAGTGCTACAAAAATAACCAAGGATCCTACACACCCTGCTTATGAACTGTTCACATGCTTGTTGTCTGGCACTACAGGAGTTATACACAGCACAATGTCACAACAGGCTACAAAATAACCAAGGATCCTACACACCCTGCTTATGAACTGTTCACATGCTTGTTGTCTGGCACTACAGGAGTTATACACAGCACAATGTCACAACAGCGCTACAAAAATAACCAAGGATCCTACACACCCTGCTTATGAACTGTTCACATGCTTGTTGTCTGGCACTACAGGAGTTATACACAGCACAATGTCACAACAGTGCTACAAAAATAACCAAGGATCCTACACACCCTGCTTATGAACTGTTCACATGCTTGTTGTCTGGCACTACAGGAGTTATACACAGCACAATGTCACAACAGTGCTACAAAAATAACCAAGGATCCTACACACCCTGCTTATGAACTGTTCACATGCTTGTTGTCTGGCACTACAGGAGTTATACACAGCACAATGTCACAACAGTGCTAAAAAAGAACCAAGGATCCTACACACCCTGCTTACGAACTGTTCACATGCTTGTTGTCTGGCACTACAGGAGTTATACTCAGCACAATGTCACAACAGAGCTACAAAAATAACCAAGGATCCTACACACCCTGCTTACGAACTGTTCACATGCTTGTTGTCTGGCACTACAGGAGTTATACACAGCACAATGTCACAAAAGTGCTACAAAATTAACCAAGGATCCTACACACCCTGCTTATGAACTGTTCACATGCTTGTTGTCTGGCACTACAGGAGTTATACACAGCACAATATCACAATAACGCTACAAAAATAATCAAGGATCATACACACCTTGTTTATGAACTATTCACATGCTTGTTGTCTGGCACTACAGGAGTTATACACAGCACAATGTCACAACAGTGCTACAAAAATAACCAAGGATCCTACACACCCTGCTTATGAACTGTTCACATGCTTGTTGTCTGGCACTACAGGAGTTATACACAGCACAATGTCACAACAGAGCTACAAAAATAACCAAGGATCCTACACACCCTGCTTATGAACTGTTCACATGCTTGTTGTCTGGCACTACAGGAGTTATACACAGCACAATGTCACAACAGCGCTAAAAAAAATTACCAAGGATCCTACACACCCTGCTTTTAAACTGTGCACATGCTTGTGTATGCCACTACAGGAGTTATACACAGCACAATGTCACAACAGTGCTACAAAAATAACCAAGGATCCTACACACCCTGCTTATGAACTGTTCACATGCTTGTTGTCTGGCACTACAGGAGTTATACACAGCACAATGTCACAACAGCGCTACAAAAATAACCAAGGATCCTACACACCCTGCTTATGAACTGTTCACATGCTTGTTGTCTGGCACTACAGGAGTTATACACAGCACAATGTCACAACAGTGCTACAAAAATAACCAAGGATCCTACACACCCTGCTTATGAACTGTTCACATGCTTGTTGTCCAACACTACAGGAGTTATACACAGCACAATGTCACAACAGTGCTACAAAAATAACCAAGGATCCTACACACCCTGCTTATGAACTGTTCACATGCTTGTTGTCTGGCACTACAGGAGTTATACACAGCACAATGTCACAACAGTGCTACAAAAATAACCAAGGATCCTACACACCCTGCTTATGAACTGTTCACATGCTTGTTGTCTGGCACTACAGGAGTTATACACAGTACAATGTCACAACAGAGCTACAAAATAACAAAGGATCCAACACACTCTGCTTTTGAACTGTTCACATGCTTGTTGTCCAAACATACAGGAGTTATACACAGAATGATGTCACAAAAGCGCTACAAAAATAACCAAGGATCCTACACACCCTGCTTATGAACTGTTCACATGCTTGTTGTCTGGCACTACAGGAGTTATACACAGCACAATGTCACAACAGAGCTACAAAAATAACCAAGGATCCTACACACCCTGCTTATGAACTGTTCACATGCTTGTTGTCTGGCACTACAGGAGTTATACACAGCACAATGTCACAACAGCGCTACAAAAATAACCAAGGATCCTACACACCCTGCTTATGAACTGTTCACATGCTTGTTGTCTGGCACTACAGGAGTTATACACAGCACAATGTCACAACAGCGCTACAAAAATAACCAAGGATCCTACACACCCTGCTTATGAACTGTTCACATGCTTGTTGTCTGGCACTACAGGAGTTATACACAGCACAATGTCACAACAGTGCTACAAAAATAACCAAGGATCCTACACACCCTGCTTATGAACTGTTCACATGCTTGTTGTCTGGCACTACAGGAGTTATACACAGCACAATGTCACAACAGTGCTACAAAAATAACCAAGGATCCTACACACCCTGCTTATGAACTGTTCACATGCTTGTTGTCTGGCACTACAGGAGTTATACACAGCACAATGTCGCAACAGCTCTACCAAAATAACCAAGGATCCTACACACCCTGCTTATGAACTGTTCACATGCTTGTTGTCTGGCACTAAAGGAGTTATACACAGCACAATGTCACAACAGTGCTACAAAAATAATCAAGGATCCTACACACCCTGCTTATGAACTGTTCACATGCTTGTTGTCTGGCACTACAGGAGTTATACACAGCACAATGTCACAACAGCGCTACAAAAATAACCAAGGATCCTACACACCCTGCTTATGAACTGTTCACATGCTTGTTGTCTGGCACTACAGGAGTTATACACAGCACAATGTCACAACAGAGCTACAAAAATAACCAAGGATCCTACACACCCTGCTTATGAACTGTTCACATGCTTGTTGTCTGGCACTACAGGAGTTATACACAGCACAATGTCACAACAGAGCTACAAAAATAACCAAGGATCCTACACACCCTGCTTATGAACTGTTCACATGCTTGTTGTCTGGCACTACAGGAGTTATACACAGCACAATGTCACAACAGTGCTACAAAAATAACCAAGGATCCTACACACCCTGCTTATGAACTGTTCACATGCTTGTTGTCCAACACTACAGGAGTTATACACAGCACAATGTCACAACAGCGCTACAAAAATAACCAAGGATCCTACACACCCTGCTTATGAACTGTTCACATGCTTGTTGTCTGGCACTACAGGAGTTATACACAGCACAATGTCACAACAGTGCTACAAAAATAACCAAGGATCCTACACACCCTGCTTATGAACTGTTCACATGCTTGTTGTCTGGCACTACAGGAGTTATACACAGCACAATGTCACAACAGTGCTACAAAAATAACCAAGGATCCTACACACCCTGCTTATGAACTGTTCACATGCTTGTTGTCCAGCACTACAGGAGTTATACACAGCACAATGTCACAACAGTGCTACAAAAATAACCAAGGATTCTACACACCCTGCTTATGAACTGTTCACATGCTTGTTGTCTGGCACTACAGGAGTTATACACAGCACAATGTCACAACAGTGCTACAAAAATAACCAAGGATCCTACACACCCTGCTTATGAACTGTTCACATGCTTCTTCTCTGGCAATACAGGATTTATACACAGCACAATATCACAACAGCACTATAAAATAAACCCCAAGGATCCTAAACACCCTGTTTATGAACTGTTCACATGCTTGTTGTCTGGCACTACAGGAGTTATACACAGCACAATGTCACAACAGTGCTACAAAAATAACCAAGGATCCTACACACCCTGCTTATGAACTGTTCACATGCTTGTTGTCTGGCACTACAGGAGTTATACACAGCACAATGTCACAACAGTGCTACAAAAATAACCAAGGATCCTACACACCCTGCTTATGAACTGTTCACATGCTTGTTGTCTGGCACTACAGGAGTTATACACAGCACAATGTCACAACAGAGCTACAAAAATAACCAAGGATCCTACACACCCTGCTTATGAACTGTTCACATGCTTGTTGTCTGGCACTACAGGAGTTATACACAGCACAATGTCACAACAGCGCTACAAAATCCTACACACCCTGCTTATGAACTGTTCACATGCTTGTTGTCTGGCACTACAGGAGTTATACACAGCACAATGTCACAACAGAGCTACAAAAATAACCAAGGATCCTACACACCCTGCTTATGAACTGTTCACATGCTTGTTGTCTGGCACTACAGGAGTTATACACAGCACAATGTCACAACAGCGCTACAAAAATAATCAAGGATCCTACACACCCTGCTTATGAACTGTTCACATGCTTATTGTCTGGCACTACAGGAGTTATACACAGCACAATGTCACAACAGTGCTACAAAAATAACCAAGGATCCTACACACCCTGCTTATGAACTGTTCACATGCTTGTTGTCCAGCACTACAGGAGTTATACACAGCACAATGTCACAACAGTGCTACAAAAATAACCAAGGATCCTACACACCCTGCTTATGAACTGTTCACATGCTTGTTGTCTGGCACTACAGGAGTTATACACAGCACAATGTCACAACAGTGCTACAAAAATAACCAAGGATCCTACACACCCTGCTTATGAACTGTTCACATGCTTGTTGTCCAACACTACAGGAGTTATACACAGCACAATGTCACAACAGCGCTACAAAAATAACCAAGGATCCTACACACCCTGCTTATGAACTGTTCACATGCTTGTTGTCTGGCACTACAGGTGTTATACACAGCACAATGTCACAACAGAGCTGCAAAAAAACCAAGGATCCTACACACCCTGCTTATGAACTGTTCACATGCTTGTTGTCTGGCACTACAGGAGTTATACACAGCACAATGTCACAACAGCGCTACAAAAATAACCAAGGATCCTACACACCCTGCTTATGAACTGTTCATATGTTTGTTGTATGGCACTACAGGAGTTATACACAGCACAATGTCACAACAGTGCTACAAAAAAAAAACAAGGGTCCTACACACCCTGCTTATGAACTGTTCACATGCTTTTTGTCGAACGCTACATGAGTTATACACAGCACAATGTCACAACAGAGCTACAAAAATAACCAAGGATCCTACACACCCTGCTTATGAACTGTTCACATGCTTGTTGTCTGGCACTACAGGAGTTATACACAGCACAATGTCACAACAGCGCTACAAAAATAACCAAGGATCCTACACACCCTGCTTATGAACTGTTCACATGCTTGTTGTCTGGCACTACAGGAGTTATACACAGCACAATGTCACAACAGCGCTACAAAAATAACCAAGGATCCTACACACCCTGCTTATGAACTGTTCACATGCTTGTTGTCTGGCACTACAGGAGTTATACACAGCACAATGTCACAACAGCGCTACAAAAATAACCAAGGATCCTACACACCCTGCTTATGAACTGTTCACATGCTTGTTGTCCAACACTACAGGAGTTATACACAGCACAATGTCACAACAGAGCTACAAAAATAACCAAGGATCCTACACACCCTGCTTATGAACTGTTCACATGCTTGTTGTCTGGCACTACAGGAGTTATACACAGCACAATGTCACAACAGAGCTACAAAAATAACCAAGGATCCTACACACCCTGCTTATGAACTGTTCACATGCTTGTTGTCTGGCACTACAGGAGTTATACACAGCACAATGTCACAACAGCGCTACAAAAATAACCAAGGATCCTACACACCCTGCTTATGAACTGTTCACATGCTTGTTGTCTGGCACTACAGGAGTTATACACAGCACAATGTCACAACAGAGCTACAAAAATAACCAAGGATCCTACACACCCTGCTTATGAACTGTTCACATGCTTGTTGTCCAACACTACAGGAGTTATACACAGCACAATGTCACAACAGCGCTACAAAAATAACCAAGGATCCTACACACCCTGCTTATGAACTGTTCACATGCTTGTTGTCTGGCACTACAGGAGTTATACACAGCACAATGTCACAACAGCGCTACAAAAATAACCAAGGATCCTACACACCCTGCTTATGAACTGTTCACATGCTTGTTGTCTGGCACTACAGGAGTTATACACAGCACAATGTCACAACAGCGCTACAAAAATAACCAAGGATCCTACACACCCTGCTTATGAACTGTTCACATGCTTGTTGTCTGGCACTACAGGAGTTATACACAGCACAATGTCACAACAGCGCTACAAAAATAACCAAGGATCCTACACACCCTGCTTATGAACTGTTCACATGCTTGTTGTCTGGCACTACAGGAGTTATACACAGCACAATGTCACAACAGTGCTACAAAAATAACCAAGGATCCTACACACCCTGCTTATGAACTGTTCACATGCTTGTTGTCTGGCACTACAGGAGTTATACACAGCACAATGTCACAACAGAGCTACAAAAATAACCAAGGATCCTACACACCCTGCTTATGAACTGTTCACATGCTTGTTGTCTGGCACTACAGGAGTTATACACAGCACAATGTCACAACAGCGCTACAAAAATAACCAAGGATCCTACACACCCTGCTTATGAACTGTTCACATGCTTGTTGTCCAACACTACAGGAGTTATACACAGCACAATGTCACAACAGAGCTACAAAAATAACCAAGGATCCTACACACCCTGCTTATGAACTGTTCACATGCTTGTTGTCTGGCACTACAGGAGTTATACACAGCACAATGTCACAACAGCGCTACAAAAATAACCAAGGATCCTACACACCCTGCTTATGAACTGTTCACATGCTTGTTGTCTGGCACTACAGGAGTTATACACAGCACAATGTCACAACAGAGCTACAAAAATAACCAAGGATCCTACTCACCCCGCTTATGAACTCTTCACATGCTTCTTTTTTGGCACTACAGGAGTTATACACAGCACAATGTCACAACAGCGCTACAAAATAACCAAGAATCCTGAACACCCTGTTTATGAACTGTTCACATGCTTGTTGTATGGCAATAAAGGAGTTATACACAGCATGATGTCACAACAGCGCTACAAAAATAACCAAGGATCCTACACACTCTGC
Organism: Protopterus annectens; assembly: GCF_019279795.1. Classification (NCBI taxonomy): domain Eukaryota; kingdom Metazoa; phylum Chordata; order Ceratodontiformes; family Protopteridae; genus Protopterus; species Protopterus annectens. Next base: position 367,630,366 of record NC_056744.1, on the reverse strand, counting down.
TTATGAACTGTTCACATGCTTGTTGTCTGGCACTACAGGAGTTATACACAGCACAATGTCACAACAGTGCTACAAAAATAACCAAGGATCCTACACACCCTGCTTATGAACTGTTCACATGCTTGTTGTCTGGCACTACAGGAGTTATACACAGCACAATGTCACAACAGTGCTAAAAAAAAAACAAGGATCCTACACACCCTGCTTATGAACTGTTCACATGCTTGTTGTCTGGCACTACAGGAGTTATACACAGCACAATGTCACAACAGTGCTACAAAAATAACCAAGGATCCTACACACCCTGCTTATGAACTGTTCACATGCTTGTTGTCTGGCACTACAGGAGTTATACACAGCACAATGTCACAACAGTGCTACAAAAATAACCAAGGATCCTACACACCCTGCTTATGAACTGTTCACATGCTTGTTGTCTGGCACTACAGGAGTTATACACAGCACAATGTCACAACAGCGCTACAAAAATAACCAAGGATCCTACACACCCTGCTTATGAACTGTTCACATGCTTGTTGTCTGGCACTACAGGAGTTATACACAGCATGATCTCACAATAGAGCTACAAAAATAACCAAGGATCCTACACACCCTGCTTATGAACTGTTCACATGCTTGTTGTCTGGCACTACAGGAGTTATACACAGCACAATGTCACAACAGCGCTACAAAAATAACCAAGGATCCTACACACCCTGCTTATGAACTGTTCACATGCTTGTTGTCTGGCACTACAGGAGTTATACACAGCACAATGTCACAACAGCGCTACAAAAATAACCAAGGATCCTACACACCCTGCTTATGAACTGTTCACATGTTTGTTGTCTGGCACTACAGGAGTTATACACAGCACAATGTCACAACAGTGCTACAAAAATAACCAAGGATCCTACACACCCTGCTTATGAACTGTTCACATGCTTGTTGTCTGGCACTACAGGAGTTATACACAGCACAATGTCACAACAGTGCTACAAAAATAACCAAGGATCCTACACACCCTGCTTATGAACTGTTCACATGCTTGTTGTCTGGCACTACAGGAGTTATACACAGCACGATGTCACAACAGCGCTACAAAAATAACCAAGGATCCTACACACCCTGCTTATGAACTGTTCACATGCTTGTTGTCTGGCACTACAGGAGTTATACACAGCACAATGTCACAACAGCGCTACAAAATAACCAAGGATCCTACACACCCTGCTTATGAACTGTTCACATGCTTGTTGTCTGGCACTACAGGAGTTATACACAGCACAATGTCACAACAGTGCTACAAAAATAACCAAGGATCCTACACACCCTGCTTATGAACTGTTCACATGCTTGTTGTCCAACACTACAGGAGTTATACACAGCACAATGTCACAACAGTGCTACAAAAATAACCAAGGATCCTACACACCCTGCTTATGAACTGTTCACATGCTTGTTGTCCAACACTACAGGAGTTATACACAGCACAATGTCACAACAGCGCTACAAAAATAACCAAGGATCCTACACACCCTGCTTATGAACTGTTCACATGCTTGTTGTCTGGCACTACAGGAGTTATACACAGCACAATGTCACAACAGTGCTACAAAAATAACCAAGGATCCTACACACCCTGCTTATGAACTGTTCACATGCTTGTTGTCTGGCACTACAGGAGTTATACACAGCACAATGTCACAACAGAGCTACAAAAATAACCAAGGATCCTACACACCCTGCTTATGAACTGTTCACATGCTTGTTGTCTGGCACTACAGGAGTTATACACAGCACAATGTCACAACAGAGCTACAAAAATAACCAAGGATCCTACACACCCTGCTTATGAACTGTTCACATGCTTGTTGTCTGGCACTACAGGAGTTATACACAGCACAATGTCACAACAGTGCTACAAAAATAACCAAGGATCCTACACACCCTGCTTATGAACTGTTCACATGCTTGTTGTCTGGCACTACAGGAGTTATACACAGCACAATGTCACAACAGCGCTACAAAAATAACCAAGGATCCTACACACCCTGCTTATGAACTGTTCACATGCTTGTTGTCTGGCACTACAGGAGTTATACACAGCACAATGTCACAACAGCGCTACAAAAATAACCAAGGATCCTACACACCCTGCTTATGAACTGTTCACATGCTTGTTGTCTGGCACTACAGGAGTTATACACAGCACAATGTCACAACAGTGCTACAAAAATAACCAAGGATCCTACACACCCTGCTTATGAACTGTTCACATGCTTGTTGTCTGGCACTACAGGAGTTATACACAGCACAATGTCACAACAGCGCTACAAAAAAAACAAGAATCCTACACAACCTGCTTATGAACTTTTCACATGCTTGTTGTCTGGCACTACAGGAGTTATACACAGCACAATGTCACAACAGAGCTACAAAAATAACCAAGGATCCTACACACCCTGCTTATGAACTGTTCACATGCTTGTTGTCTGGCACTACAGGAGTTATACACAGCACAATGTCACAACAGTGCTACAAAAATAACCAAGGATCCTACACACCCTGCTTATGAACTGTTCACATGCTTGTTGTCTGGCACTACAGGAGTTATACACAGCACAATGTCACAACAGCGCTACAAAAATAACCAAGGATCCTACACACCCTGCTTATGAACTGTTCACATGCTTGTTGTCTGGCACTACAGGAGTTATACACAGCACAATGTCACAACAGAGCTACAAAAATAACCAAGGATCCTACACACCCTGCTTATGAACTGTTCACATGCTTGTTGTCTGGCACTACAGGAGTTATACACAGCACAATGTCACAACAGTGCTACAAAAATAACCAAGGATCCTACACACCCTGCTTATGAACTGTTCACATGCTTGTTGTCCAACACTACAGGAGTTATACACAGCACAATGTCACAACAGAGCTACAAAAATAACCAAGGATCCTACACACCCTGCTTATGAACTGTTCACATGCTTGTTGTCTGGCACTACAGGAGTTATACACAGCACAATGTCACAACAGAGCTACAAAAATAACCAAGGATCCTACACACCCTGCTTATGAACTGTTCACATGCTTGTTGTCTGGCACTACAGGAGTTATACACAGCACAATGTCACAACAGCGCTACAAAAATAACCAAGGATCCTACACACCCTGCTTATGAACTGTTCACATGCTTGTTGTCCAACACTACAGGAGTTATACACAGCACAATGTCACAACAGAGCTACAAAAATAACCAAGGATCCTACACACCCTGCTTATGAACTGTTCACATGCTTGTTGTCTGGCACTACAGGAGTTATACACAGCACAATGTCACAACAGTGCTACAAAAATAACCAAGGATCCTACACACCCTGCTTATGAACTGTTCACATGCTTGTTGTCTGGCACTACAGGAGTTATACACAGCACAATGTCACAACAGCGCTACAAAAATAACCAAGGATCCTACACACCCTGCTTATGAACTGTTCACATGCTTGTTGTCTGGCACTACAGGAGTTATACACAGCACAATGTCACAACAGAGCTACAAAAATAACCAAGGATCCTACACACCCTGCTTATGAACTGTTCACATGCTTGTTGTCTGGCACTACAGGAGTTATACACAGCACAATGTCACAACAGTGCTACAAAAATAACCAAGGATCCTACACACCCTGCTTATGAACTGTTCACATGCTTGTTGTCTGGCACTACAGGAGTTATACACAGCACAATGTCACAACAGCGCTACAAAAATAACCAAGGATCCTACACACCCTGCTTATGAACTGTTCACATGCTTGTTGTCTGGCACTACAGGAGTTATACACAGCATGATGTCACAACAGCTCTACAAAATAATCAAGGATCCTACACACCCTGCTTATGAACTGTTCACATGCTTGTTGTCTGGCACTACAGGAGTTATACACAGCACAATGTCACAACAGTGCTACAAAAATAACCAAGGATCCTACACACCCTGCTTATGAACTGTTCACATGCTTGTTGTCTGGCACTACAGGAGTTATACACAGCACAATGTCACAACAGAGCTACAAAAATAACCAAGGATCCTACACACCCTGCTTATGAACTGTTCACATGCTTGTTGTCTGGCACTACAGGAGTTATACACAGCACAATGTCACAACAGCGCTACAAAAATAACCAAGGATCCTACACACCCTGCTTATGAACTGTTCACATGCTTGTTGTCTGGCACTACAGGAGTTATACACAGCACAATGTCACAACAGTGCTACAAAAATAACCAAGGATCCTACACACCCTGCTTATGAACTGTTCACATGCTTGTTGTCTGGCACTACAGGAGTTATACACAGCACAATGTCACAACAGCGCTACAAAAATAACCAAGGATCCTACACACCCTGCTTATGAACTGTTCACATGCTTGTTGTCTGGCACTACAGGAGTTATACACAGCACAATGTCACAACAGTGCTAAAAAAAAAACAAGGATCCTACACACCCTGCTTATGAACTGTTCACATGCTTGTTGTCTGGCACTACAGGAGTTATACACAGCACAATGTCACAACAGTGCTACAAAAATAACCAAGGATCCTACACACCCTGCTTATGAACTGTTCACATGCTTGTTGTCCAACACTACAGGAGTTATACACAGCACAATGTCACAACAGCGCTACAAAAATAACCAAGGATCCTACACACCCTGCTTATGAACTGTTCACATGCTTGTTGTCTGGCACTACAGGAGTTATACACAGCACAATGTCACAACAGTGCTACAAAAATAACCAAGGATCCTACACACCCTGCTTATGAACTGTTCACATGCTTGTTGTCTGGCACTACAGGAGTTATACACAGCACAATGTCACAACAGAGCTACAAAAATAACCAAGGATCCTACACACCCTGCTTATGAACTGTTCACATGCTTGTTGTCTGGCACTACAGGAGTTATACACAGCACAATGTCACAACAGTGCTACAAAAATAACCAAGGATCCTACACACCCTGCTTATGAACTGTTCACATGCTTGTTGTCTGGCACTACAGGAGTTATACACAGCACAATGTCACAACAGAGCTACAAAATAACCAAGGATCCTACACACCCTGCTTATGAACTGTTCACATGCTTGTTGTCCAACACTACAGGAGTTATACACAGCACAATGTCACAACAGCGCTACAAAAATAACCAAGAATCCTACACACCCTGCTTATGAACTGTTCACATGCTTTTTGTCCAACACTACATGAGTTATACACAGCACAATGTCACAACAGCGCTACAAAATTAACCAAGGATCCTACACACCCTGCTTATGAACTGTTCACATGCTTGTTGTCTGGCACTACAGGAGTTATACACAGCACAATGTCACAACAGTGCTACAAAAATAACCAAGGATCCTACACACCCTGCTTATGAACTGTTCACATGCTTGTTGTCTGGCACTACAGGAGTTATACACAGCACAATGTCACAACAGCGCTACAAAAATAACCAAGGATCCTACACACCCTGCTTATGAACTGTTCACATGCTTGTTGTCTGGCACTACAGGAGTTATACACAGCACAATGTCACAACAGCTACAAAAATAACCAAGGATCCTACACACCCTGCTTATGAACTGTTCACATGCTTGTTGTCTGGCACTACAGGAGTTATACACAGCACAATGTCACAACAGTGCTACAAAAATAACCAAGGATCCTACACACCCTGCTTATGAACTGTTCACATGCTTGTTGTCTGGCACTACAGGAGTTATACACAGCACAATGTCACAACAGCGCTACAAAAATAACCAAGGATCCTACACACCCTGCTTATGAACTGTTCACATGCTTGTTGTCTGGCACTACAGGAGTTATACACAGCACAATGTCACAACAGTGCTACAAAAATAACCAAGGATCCTACACACCCTGCTTATGAACTGTTCACATGCTTGTTGTCTGGCACTACAGGAGTTATACACAGCACAATGTCACAACAGAGCTACAAAAATAACCAAGGATCCTACACACCCTGCTTATGAACTGTTCACATGCTTGTTGTCTGGCACTACAGGAGTTATACACAGCACAATGTCACAACAGCGCTACAAAAATAACCAAGGATCCTACACACCCTGCTTATGAACTGTTCACATGCTTGTTGTCTGGCACTACAGGAGTTATACACAGCACAATGTCACAACAGTGCTACAAAAATAACCAAGGATCCTACACACCCTGCTTATGAACTGTTCACATGCTTGTTGTCTGGCACTACAGGAGTTATACACAGCACAATGTCACAACAGAGCTACAAAAATAACCAAGGATCCTACACACCCTGCTTATGAACTGTTCACATGCTTGTTGTCTGGCACTACAGGAGTTATACACAGCACAATGTCACAACAGCGCTACAAAAATAACCAAGGATCCTACACACCCTGCTTATGAACTGTTCACATGCTTGTTGTCTGGCACTACAGGAGTTATACACAGCACAATGTCACAACAGAGCTACAAAAATAACCAAGGATCCTACACACCCTGCTTATGAACTGTTCACATGCTTGTTGTCCAACACTACAGGAGTTATACACAGCACAATGTCACAACAGTGCTACAAAAATAACCAAGGATCCTACACACCCTGCTTATGAACTGTTCACATGCTTGTTGTCTGGCACTACAGGAGTTATACACAGCACAATGTCACAACAGCGCTACAAAAATAACCAAGGATCCTACACACCCTGCTTATGAACTGTTCACATGCTTGTTGTCTGGCACTACAGGAGTTGTACACAGCACGATGCCACAACAGAGTGAAAACATAACCAAGGATCCTACACTCCCTGGTTATGAACTGTTCACATGCTTGTTGTCTGGCACTACAGGAGTTATAAACAGCACAATGTCAAAACAGCGCTACAAAATAACCAAGAATCCTACACACCTTGCTTATGAACTGTTCACATGCTTGTTGTCTGGTACTACAGGAGTTATACACAGCACAATGTCACAACAGTGCTACAAAAATAACCAAGGATCCTACACACCCTGCTTATGAACTGTTCACATGCTTGTTGTCTGGCACTACAGGAGTTATACACAGCACAATGTCACAACAGAGCTACAAAATAACCAAGGATCCTACACACCCTGCTTATGAACTGTTCACATGCTTGTTGTCTGGCACTACAGGAGTTATACACAGCACAATGTCACAACAGCGCTACAAAAATAACCAAGGATCCTACACACCCTGCTTATGAACTGTTCACATGCTTGTTGTCTGGCACTACAGGAGTTATACACAGCACAATGTCACAACAGTGCTACAAAAATAACCAAGGATCCTACACACCCTGCTTATGAACTGTTCACATGCTTGTTGTCCAACACTACAGGAGTTATACACAGCACAATGTCACAACAGAGCTACAAAAATAACCAAGGATCCTACACACCCTGCTTATGAACTGTTCACATGCTTGTTGTCTGGCACTACAGGAGTTATACACAGCACAATGTCACAACAGCGCTACAAAAATAACCAAGGATCCTACACACCCTGCTTATGAACTGTTCACATGCTTGTTGTCTGGCACTACAGGAGTTATACACAGCACAATGTCACAACAGTGCTACAAAAATAACCAAGGATCCTACACACCCTGCTTATGAACTGTTCACATGCTTGTTGTCTGGCACTACAGGAGTTATACACAGCACAATGTCACAACAGAGCTACAAAATAACCAAGGATCCTACACACCCTGCTTATGAACTGTTCACATGCTTGTTGTCTGGCACTACAGGAGTTATACACAGCACAATGTCACAACAGCGCTACAAAAATAACCAAGGATCCTACACACCCTGCTTATGAACTGTTCACATGCTTGTTGTCTGGCACTACAGGAGTTATACACAGCACAATGTCACAACAGTGCTACAAAAATAACCAAGGATCCTACACACCCTGCTTATGAACTGTTCACATGCTTGTTGTCTGGCACTACAGGAGTTATACACAGCACAATGTCACAACAGCGCTACAAAAATAACCAAGGATCCTACACACCCTGCTTATGAACTGTTCACATGCTTGTTGTCTGGCACTACAGGAGTTATACACAGCACAATGTCACAACAGCGCTACAAAATAACCAAGGATCCTACACACCCTGCTTATGAACTGTTCACATGCTTGTTGTCTGGCACTACAGGAGTTATACACAGCACAATGTCACAACAGTGCTACAAAAATAACCAAGGATCCTACACACCCTGCTTATGAACTGTTCACATGCTTGTTGTCTGGCACTACAGGAGTTATACACAGCACAATGTCACAACAGCGCTACAAAAATAACCAAGGATCCTACACACCCTGCTTATGAACTGTTCACATGCTTGTTGTCTGGCACTACAGGAGTTATACACAGCACAATGTCACAACAGCGCTACAAAAATAACCAAGGATCCTACACACCCTGCTTATGAACTGTTCACATGCTTGTTGTCTGGCACTACAGGAGTTATACACAGCACAATGTCACAACAGTGCTACAAAAATAACCAAGGATCCTACACACCCTGCTTATGAACTGTTCACATGCTTGTTGTCTGGCACTACAGGAGTTATACACAGCAAAATGTCACAACAGCTACAAAAATAACCAAGGATCCTACACACCCTGCTTATGAAATGTTCACATGCTTGTTGTCTGGCACTACAGGAGTTATACACAGCACAATGTCACAACAGTGCTACAAAAATAACCAAGGATGCTACACACCCTGCTTATGAACTGTTCACATGCTTGTTGTCTGGCACTACAGGAGTTATACACAGCACAATGTCACAACAGTGCTACAAAAATAACCAAGGATCCTACACACCCTGCTTATGAACTGTTCACATGCTTGTTGTCTGGCACTACAGGAGTTATACACAGCACAATGTCACAACAGCGCTACAAAAATAACCAAGGATCCTACACACCCTGCTTATGAACTGTTCACATGCTTGTTGTCTGGCACTACAGGAGTTATACACAGCACAATGTCACAACAGTGCTACAAAAATAACCAAGGATCCTACACACCCTGCTTATGAACTGTTCACATGCTTGTTGTCCAACACTACAGGAGTTATACACAGCACAATGTCACAACAGTGCTACAAAAATAACCAAGGATCCTACACACCCTGCTTATGAACTGTTCACATGCTTGTTGTCCAACACTACAGGAGTTATACACAGCACAATGTCACAACAGAGCTACAAAAATAACCAAGGATCCTACACACCCTGCTTATGAACTGTTCACATGCTTGTTGTCTGGCACTACAGGAGTTATACACAGCACAATGTCACAACAGTGCTACAAAAATAACCAAGGATCCTACACACCCTGCTTATGAACTGTTCACATGCTTGTTGTCTGGCACTACAGGAGTTATACACAGCAGAATGTCACAACAGAGCTTCAAAAATAACCAAGGGTGCTATACACCTTGCTTAAGAACTGTTCACATGCTTGTTATCTGGCACTACAGGAGTTATACACAGCAGAATGTCACAACAGCGCTTCAAAAATAACCAAGGGTCCTACACACCTTGCTTAAGAACTGTTCACATGCTTGTTATCTGGCACTACAGGAATTATACACAACACAGTGTCACAACAGCGTTACAAAACTAACCAAGGATCCTACAAACCCTGGTTATGAACTGTTCACATGCATGTTGTCTGGCATTACAGGAGTTATACACAGTACGATGTCACAACACAGCTACAAAATTAACCAAGGATCCTACACACTCTGCTTATAAACTGTTCACATACTTGTTGTGTGGCACTACAGGAGTTATACACAGCACAATGTTACAACACCTCTACAAAAATAACCAAGGATCCTACACACCCTGCTTATGAACTGACTGTTCACATGCTTGTTGTCTGGCACTACAGGAGTTATAAACAGTCACAACAGAGCTACAAAAATAACCAAGGATCCTACACACCCTGCTTATGAACTGTTCACATGCTTGTTGTCCAACACTACAGGAATTTTACACAGCATGATGTCACAACAGAGCTACAAAAATAACCAAGGATCCTACACACCCTGCTTATGAACTGTTCACATGCTTGTTGTCTGGCACTACAGGAGTTATACACAGCACAATGTCACAACAGCGCTACAAAAATAACCAAGGATCCTACACACCCTGCTTATGAACTGTTCACATGCTTGTTGTCCAACACTACAGGAGTTATACACAGCACAATGTCACAACAGCTACAAAAATAACCAAGGATCCTACACACCCTGCTTATGAACTGTTCACATGCTTGTTGTCTGGCACTACAGGAGTTATACACAGCACAATGTCACAACAGCGCTACAAAAATAACCAAGGATCCTACACACCCTGCTTATGAACTGTTCACATGCTTGTTGTCTGGCACTACAGGAGTTATACACAGCACAATGTCACAACAGTGCTACAAAAATAACCAAGGATCCTACACACCCTGCTTATGAACTGTTCACATGCTTGTTGTCTGGCACTACAGGAGTTATACACAGCACAATGTCACAACAGTGCTACAAAAATAACCAAGAATCCTACACACCCTGCTTATGAACTGTTCACATGCTTGTTGTCTGGCACTACAGGAGTTATACACAGCACAATGTCACAACAGCGCTACAAAAATAACCAAGGATCCTACACACCCTGCTTATGAACTGTTCACATGCTTGTTGTCTGGCACTACAGGAGTTATACACAGTCACAACAGAGCTACAAAATGAACCAAGGATCCTACACACCCTGCTTATGAACTGTTCATATGCTTGTTGTCTGGCACTACAGGAGTTATACACAGCACAATGTCACAACAGTGCTACAAAAATAACCAAGAATCCTACACACCCTGCTTATGAACTGTTCACATGCTTGTTGTCTGGCACAACAGGAGTTCTACACAGCACAATGACACGACAGAGCTATAAAAATAACCAAGGATCCTACACACCCTGCTTATGAACTGTTCACATGCTTGTTGTCTGGCACTACAGGAGTTATACACAGCACAATGTCACAACAGAGCTACAAAAATAACCAAGGATCCTACACACCCTGCTTATGAACTGTTCACATGCTTGTTGTCTGGCACTACAGGAGTTATACACAGCACAATGTCACAACAGAGCTACAAAAATAACCAAGGATCCTACACACCCTGCTTATGAACTGTTCACATGCTTGTTGTCTGGCACTACAGGAGTTATACACAGCACAATGTCACAACAGTGCTACAAAAATAACCAAGGATCCTACACACCCTGCTTATGAACTGTTCACATGCTTGTTGTCTGGCACTACAGGAGTTATACACAGCACAATGTCACAACAGCGCTACAAAAATAACCAAGGATCCTACACACCCTGCTTATGAACTGTTCACATGCTTGTTGTCTGGCACTACAGGAGTTATACACAGCACAATGTCACAACAGTGCTACAAAAATAACCAAGGATCCTACACACCCTGCTTATGAACTGTTCACATGCTTGTTGTCCAGCACTACAGGAGTTATACACAGCACAATGTCACAACAGCGCTACAAAAATAACCAAGGATCCTACACACCCTGCTTATGAACTGTTCACATGCTTGTTGTCTGGCACTACAGGAGTTATACACAGCACAATGTCACAACAGTGCTACAAAAATAACAAAGGATCCTACACACCCTGCTTATGAACTGTTCACATGCTTGTTGTCTGGCACTACAGGAGTTATACACAGCACAATGTCACAACAGTGCTACAAAAATAACCAAGGATCCTACACACCCTGCTTATGAACTGTTCACATGCTTGTTGTCTGGCACTACAGGAGTTATACACAGCACAATGTCACAACAGAGCTACAAAAATAACCAAGGATCCTACACACCCTGCTTATGAACTGTTCACATGCTTGTTGTCTGGCACTACAGGAGTTATACACAGCACAATGTCACAACAGCGCTACAAAAATAACCAAGGATCCTACACACCCTGCTTATGAACTGTTCACATGCTTGTTGTCTGGCACTACAGGAGTTATACACAGCACAATGTCACAACAGAGCTACAAAAATAACCAAGGATCCTACACACCCTGCTTATGAACTGTTCACATGCTTGTTGTCTGGCACTACAGGAGTTATACACAGCACAATGTCACAACAGCGCTACAAAATAACCAAGGATCTTACACACCCTGCTTATGAACTGTTCACATGCTTGTTGTCTGGCACTACAGGAGTTATACACAGCACAATGTCACAACAGTGCTACAAAAATAACCAAGGATCCTACACACCCTGCTTATGAACTGTTCACATGCTTGTTGTCTGGCACTACAGGAGTTATACACAGCACAATGTCACAACAGCACTACAAAATAACCAAGGATCCTACACACCCTGCTTATGAACTGTTCACATGCTTGTTGTCCAACACTACAGGAGTTATACACAGCACAATGTCACAACAGTGCTACAAAAATAACCAAGGATCCTACACACCCTGCTTATGAACTGTTCACATGCTTGTTGTCTGGCACTACAGGAGTTATACACAGCACAATGTCACAACAGCGCTACAAAAATAACCAAGGATCCTACACACCCTGCTTATGAACTGTTCACATGCTTGTTGTCTGGCACTACAGGAGTTATACACAGCACAATGTCACAGCAGCGTTACAAAATAACCAAGGATCTTACACACCCTGCTTATGAACTGTTCACATGCTTGTTGTCTGGCACTACAGGAGTTATACACAGCACAATGTCACAACAGTGCTAAAAAAAAACAAGGATCCTACACATCCTGCTTATGAACTGTTCACATGATTGTTGTCTGGCACTACAGGAGTTATACACAGCACAATGTCACAACAGCGCTACAAAAATAACCAAGGATCCTACACACCCTGCTTATGAACTGTTCACATGCTTGTTGTCTGGCACTACAGGAGTTATACACAGCACAATGTCACAACAGCGCTACAAAATAGCAAAGGATCCTACACACCCTGCTTATGAACTGTTCACATGCTTGTTGTCTGGCACTACAGGAGTTATACACAGCACAATGTCACAACAGTGCTACAAAAATAACCAAGGATCCTACACACCCTGCTTATGAACTGTTCACATGCTTGTTGTCTGGCACTACAAGAGTTATACACAGCACAATGTCACAACTGTGCTAAAAAATAATAAAGGATCCTACACACCTTGCTTATGAACTGTTCACATGCTTGTTGTCTGGCACTACAGGAGTTATACACAGCACAATGTCACAACAGTGCTACAAAAATAATAAAGGATCCTACAGACCCTGCTTAAGAACTGTTCACATGCTTGTTGTCTGGCACTACAGGAGTTATACACAGCACAATGTCACAACAGTGCTACAAAAATAACCAAGGATCCTACACACCCTGCTTATGAACTGTTCACATGCTTGTTGTCTGGCACTACAGGAGTTATACACAGCACAATGTCACAACAGAGCTACAAAAATAACCAAGGATCCTACACACCCTGCTTATGAACTGTTCACATGCTTGTTGTCTGGCACTACAGGAGTTATACACAGCACAATGTCACAACAGCGCTACAAAAATAACCAAGGATCCTACACACCCTGCTTAAGAACTGTTCACATGCTTGTTGTCTGGCACTACAGGAGTTATACACAGCACAATGTCACAACAGCACTATAAAAAAAACAAGAATCCTAAACACCCTGTTTATGAACTGTTCACATGCTTGTTGTCCAACACTACAGGAGTTATACTCAGCACAATGTCACAACAGCGCTACAAAAATAACCAAGGATCCTACACACCCTGCTTATGACCTGTTCACATGCTTGTTGTCTGGCACTACAGGAGTTATACACAGCAGAATGTCACAACAGAGCTTCAAAATAACCAAGGATCCTACACACCCTGCTTATGAACTGTTCACATGCTTGTTGTCTGGCACTACAGGAGTTATACACAGCACAATGTCACAACAGCGCTACAAAATAACCAAGGATCCTACACACCCTGCTTATGAACTGTACACATGCTTGTTGTCCAACACTACAGGAGTTATACACAGCACAATGTCACAACAGTGCTACAAAAATAACCAAGGATCCTACACACCCTGCTTATGAACTGTATACAGGCTTGTTGTCTGGCACTACAGGAGTCATACACAGCAAAAAGCCACAACACAGCTACAAAAATAACAAAGTATCCTACACACCCTGCTCATGAACTGTTCACATGCTTGTTGTCTGGCACTACAAGAGTTATACACAGCACAATGTCACAACTGTGCTAAAAAAATAATAAAGGATCCTACACACCCTGCTTATGAACTGTTCACATGCTTGTTGTCTGGCACTACAGGAGTTATACACAGCACAATGTCACAACAGTGCTACAAAAATAACCAAGGATCCTACACACCCTGCTTATGAACTGTTCACATGCTTGTTGTCTGGCACTACAGGAGTTATACACAGCACAATGTCACAACAGCGCTACAAAAATAACCAAGGATCCTACACACCCTGCTTATGAACTGTTCACATGCTTGTTGTCCAACACTACAGGAGTTATACACAGCACAATGTCACAACAGCGCTACAAAAATAACCAAGGATCCTACACACCCTGCTTATGAACTGTTCACATGCTTGTTGTCTGGCACTACAGGAGTTATACACAGCACAATGTCACAACAGCGCTACAAAAATAACCAAGGATCCTACACACCCTGCTTATGAACTGTTCACATGCTTGTTGTCCAACACTACAGGAGTTATACACAGCACAATGTCACAACAGCGCTACAAAAATAACCAAGGATCCTACACACCCTGCTTATGAACTGTTCACATGCTTGTTGTCTGGCACTACAGGAGTTATACACAGCACAATGTCACAACAGTGCTACAAAAATAACCAAGGATCCTACACACCCTGCTTATGAACTGTTCACATGCTTGTTGTCTGGCACTACAGGAGTTATACACAGCACAATGTCACAACATCGCTACAAAATAACCAAGGATCATACACACCCTGCTTATGAACTGTTCACATGCTTGTTGTCTGGCACTACAGGAGTTATACACAGCATGATGTCACAACAGCGCTACAAAAATAACCAAGGATCCTACACACCCTGCTTATGAACTGTTCACATGCTTGTTGTCTGGCACTACAGGAGTTATACACAGCACAATGTCACAACAGCGCTACAAAAATAACCAAGGATCCTACACACCCTGCTTATGAACTGTTCACATGCTTGTTGTCTGGCACTACAGGAGTTATACACAGCACAATGTCACAACAGCGCTACAAAAATAACCAAGGATCCTACACACCCTGCTTATGAACTGTTCACATGCTTGTTGTCTGGCACTACAGGAGTTATACACAGCACAATGTCACAACAGCTACAAAAATAACCAAGGATCCTACACACCCTGCTTATGAACTGTTCACATGCTTGTTGTCTGGCACTACAGGAGTTATACACAGCACAATGTCACAACAGTGCTACAAAAATAACCAAGGATCCTACACACCCTGCTTATGAACTGTTCACATGCTTGTTGTCTGGCACTACAGGAGTTATACACAGCACAATGTCACAACAGTGCTACAAAAATAACCAAGGATCCTACACACCCTGCTTATGAACTGTTCACATGCTTGTTGTCTGGCACTACAGGAGTTATACACAGCACAATGTCACAACAGTGCTACAAAAATAACCAAGGATCCTACACACCCTGCTTATGAACTGTTCACATGCTTGTTGTCTGGCACTACAGGAGTTATACACAGCACAATGTCACAACAGTGCTACAAAAATAACCAAGAATCCTACACACCCTGCTTATGAACTGTTCACATGCTTGTTGTCTGGCACAACAGGAGTTATACACAGCACAATGTCACAACAGAGCTACAAAAATAACCAAGGATCCTACACACCCTGCTTATGAACTGTTCACATGCTTGTTGTCTGGCACTACAGGAGTTATACACAGCACAATGTCACAACAGAGCTACAAAATAACCAAGGATCCTACACACCCTGCTTATGAACTGTTCACATGCTTGTTGTCTGGCACTACAGGAGTTATACACAGCACAATGTCACAACAGAGCTACAAAAATAACCAAGGATCCTACACACCCTGCTTATGAACTGTTCACATGCTTGTTGTCTGGCACTACAGGAGTTATACACAGCACAATGTCACAACAGCGCTACAAAAATAACCAAGGATCCTACACACCCTGCTTATGAACTGTTCACATGCTTGTTGTCTGGCACTACAGGAGTTATACACAGCACAATGTCACAACAGCACTACAAAAATAACCAAGGATCCTACACACCCTGCTTATGAACTGTTCACATGCTTGTTGTCTGGCACTACAGGAGTTATACACAGCACAATGTCACAACAGTGCTACAAAAATAACCAAGGATCCTACACACCCTGCTTATGAACTGTTCACATGCTTGTTGTCTGGCACTACAGGAGTTATACACAGCACAATGTCACAACAGCGCTACAAAAATAACCAAGGATCCTACACACCCTGCTTATGAACTGTTCACATGCTTGTTGTCTGGCACTACAGGAGTTATACACAGCACAATGTCACAACAGAGCTACAAAAATAACCAAGGATCCTACACACCCTGCTTATGAACTGTTCACATGCTTGTTGTCTGGCACTACAGGAGTTATACACAGCACAATGTCACAACAGTGCTACAAAAATAACCAAGGATCCTACACACCCTGCTTATGAACTGTTCACATGCTTGTTGTCTGGCACTACAGGAGTTATACACAGCACAATGTCACAACAGCGCTACAAAAATAACCAAGGATCCTACACACCCTGCTTATGAACTGTTCACATGCTTGTTGTCTGGCACTACAGGAGTTATACACAGCACAATGTCACAACAGAGCTACAAAAATAACCAAGGATCCTACACACCCTGCTTATGAACTGTTCACATGCTTGTTGTCTGGCACTACAGGAGTTATACACAGCACAATGTCACAACAGTGCTACAAAAATAACCAAGGATCCTACACACCCTGCTTATGAACTGTTCACATGCTTGTTGTCTGGCACTACAGGAGTTATACACAGCACAATGTCACAACAGTGCTACAAAAATAACCAAGGATCCTACACACCCTGCTTATGAACTGTTCACATGCTTGTTGTCCAACACTACAGGAGTTATACACAGCACAATGTCACAACAGCGCTACAAAAATAACCAAGGATCCTACACACCCTGCTTATGAACTGTTCACATGCTTGTTGTCTGGCACTACAGGAGTTATACACAGCACAATGTCACAACAGTGCTAAAAAAAAAACAAGGATCCTACACACCCTGCTTATGAACTGTTCACATGCTTGTTGTCCAACACTACAGGAGTTATACACAGCACAATGTCACAACAGAGCTACAAAAATAACCAAGGATCCTACACACCCTGCTTATGAACTGTTCACATGCTTGTTGTCTGGCACTACAGGAGTTATACACAGCACAATGTCACAACAGCGCTACAAAAATAACCAAGGATCCTACACACCCTGCTTATGAACTGTTCACATGCTTGTTGTCCAACACTACAGGAGTTATACACAGCACAATGTCACAACAGCGCTACAAAAATAACCAAGGATCCTACACACCCTGCTTATGAACTGTTCACATGCTTGTTGTCCAGCACTACAGGAGTTATACACAGCACAATGTCACAACAGCGCTACAAAATTAACCAAGGATCCTACACACCCTGCTTATGAACTGTTCACATGCTTGTTGTCTGGCACTACAGGAAGTATACACAGCATGATCTCACAATAGAGCTACAAAAATAACCAAGGATCCTACACACCCTGCTTATGAACTGTTCACATGCTTGTTGTCTGGCACTACAGGAGTTATACATAGCACAATGTCACAACAGTGCTACAAAAATAACCAAGGATCATACACACCCTGCTTATGAACTGTACACATGCTTGTTGTCCAGCACTACAGGAGTTATACACAACAGAATGTCACAACAAAGCTACAAAAATAATCAAGGATCCTACACACCCAGCTTATGAACTGTTCACATGCTTGTTGTCCAACACTACAGGAGTTATACACAGCATAACGTCACAACAGCGCTACAAAAATAACCAAGGATCCTACACACCCTGCTTATGAACTGTTCACATGCTTGTTGTCTGGCACTACAGGAGTTATACACAGCACAATGTCACAACAGTGCTACAAAAATAACCAAGGATCCTACACACCCTGCTTATGAACTGTTCACATGCTTGTTGTCCAACACTACAGGAGTTATACACAGCACAATGTCACAACAGAGCTACAAAAATAACCAGGGATCCTACACACCCTGCTTATGAACTGTTCACATGCTTGTTGTCTGGCACTACAGGAGTTATACACAGCACAATGTCACAACAGTGCTACAAAAATAACCAAGGATCCTACACACCCTGCTTATGAACTGTTCACATGCTTGTTGTCTGGCACTACAGGAGTTATACACAGCACAATGTCACAACAGTGCTACAAAAATAACCAAGGATCCTACACACCCTGCTTATGAACTGTTCACATGCTTGTTGTCTGGCACTACAGGAGTTATACACAGCACAATGTCACAACAGTGCTACAAAAATAACCAAGGATTCTACACACCCTGCTTATGAACTGTTCACATGCTTGTTGTCTGGCACTACAGGAGTTATACACAGCACAATGTCACAACAGAGCTACAAAAATAACCAAGGATCCTACACACCCTGCTTATGAAATGTTCACATGCTTGTTGTCTGGCACTACAGGATTTATACACAGCACAATATCACAACGCTACAAAAATAACCAAGGATCCTACACACCCTGCTTATGAACTGTTCACATGCTTGTTGTCTGGCACTACAGGAGTTATATACAGCACAATGTCACAAGAGTGCTAAAAAAGAACCAAGGATTTTACACACCCTGTGTATGAACTGTTAACATGCTTGTTGTCTGGCACTACAGGAGTTATACACAGCACCATGTCAAAACAGAGATATAAAAATAACCAAGGATCCTACACACCCTGCATATGAACAGTTCACATGCTTGTTGTCTGGCACTACAGGAGTTATACACAGCACAATGTCACAACAGAGCTACAAAAATAACCAAGGATCCTACACACCCTGCTTATGAACTGTTCACATGCTTGTTGTCTGGCACTACAGGAGTTATACACAGCACAATGTCACAACAGTGCTACAAAAATAACCAAGGATCCTACACACCCTGCTTATGAACTGTTCACATGCTTGTTGTCTGGCACTACAGGAGTTATACACAGCACAATGTCACAACAGCACTACAAAAATAACCAAGGATCCTACACACCCTGCTTATGAACTGTTCACATGCTTGTTGTCCAACACTACAGGAGTTATACACAGCACAATGTCACAACAGCACTACAAAAATAACCAAGGATCCTACACACCCTGCTTATGAACTGTTCACATGCTTGTTGTCTGGCACTACAGGAGTTATACACAGCACAATGTCACAACAGCGCTACAAAAATAACCAAGGATCCTACACACCCTGCTTATGAACTGTTCACATGCTTGTTGTCTGGCACTACAGGAGTTATACACAGCACAATGTCACAACAGTGCTACAAAAATAACCAAGGATCCTACACACCCTGCTTATGAACTGTTCACATGCTTGTTGTCTGGCACTACAGGAGTTATACACAGCACAATGTCACAACAGCTACAAAAATAACTAAGGATCCTACACACCCTGCTTATGAACTGTTCACATGCTTGTTGTCTGGCACTACAGGAGTTATACACAGCACAATGTCACAACAGTGCTACAAAAATAACCAAGGATCCTACACACCCTGCTTATGAACTGTTCACATGCTTGTTGTCTGGCACTACAGGAGTTATACACAGCACAATGTCACAACAGTGCTACAAAAATAACCAAGGATCCTACACACCCTGCTTATGAACTGTTCACATGCTTGTTGTCTGGCACTACAGGAGTTATACACAGCACAATGTCACAACAGTGCTACAAAAATAACCAAGGATCCTACACACCCTGCTTATGAACTGTTCACATGCTTGTTGTCTGGCACTACAGGAGTTATACACAGCACAATGTCACAACAGTGCTACAAAAATAACCAAGGATCCTACACACCCTGCTTATGAACTGTTCACATGCTTGTTGTCCAACACTACAGGAGTTATACACAGCACAATGTCACAACAGTGCTACAAAAATAACCAAGGATCCTACACACCCTGCTTATGAACTGCTCACATGCTTGTTGTCTGGCACTACAGGAGTTATACACAGCACAATGTCAAAACACCGCGCTACAAAATAACAAAGGATCCAACACACTCTGCTTATGAACTGTTCACATGCTTGTTGTCTGGCACTACAGGAGTTATACACAGCACAATGTCACAACAGAGCTACAAAAATAACCAAGGATCCTACACACCCTGCTTATGAACTGTTCACATGCTTGTTGTCTGGCACTACAGGAGTTATACACAGCACAATGTCACAACAGCTACAAAAATAACCAAGGATCCTACACACCCTGCTTATGAACTGTTCACATGCTTGTTGTCTGGCACTACAGGAGTTATACACAGCACAATGTCACAACAGTGCTACAAAAATAACCAAGGATCCTACACACCCTGCTTATGAACTGTTCACATGCTTGTTGTCCAGCACTACAGGAGTTATACACAGCACAATGTCACAACAGCGCTACAAAAATAACCAAGGATCCTACACACCCTGCTTATGAACTGTTCACATGCTTGTTGTCCAACACTACAGGAGTTATACACAGCACAATGTCACAACAGTGCTACAAAAATAACCAAGGATCCTACACACCCTGCTTATGAACTGTTCACATGCTTGTTGTCTGGCACTACAGGAGTTATACACAGCACAATGTCACAACAGCGCTACAAAAATAACCAAGGATCCTACACACCCTGCTTATGAACTGTTCACATGCTTGTTGTCCAACACTACAGGAGTTATACACAGCACAATGTCACAACAGCGCTACAAAAATAACCAAGGATCCTACACACCCTGCTTATGAACTGTTCACATGCTTGTTGTCTGGCACTACAGGAGTTATACACAGCACAATGTCACAACAGTGCTACAAAAATAACCAAGGATCCTACACACCCTGCTTATGAACTGTTCACATGCTTGTTGTCTGGCACTACAGGAGTTATACACAGCACAATGTCACAACAGCACTACAAAAATAACCAAGGATCCTACACACCCTGCTTATGAACTGTTCACATGCTTGTTGTCTGGCACTACAGGAGTTATACACAGCACAATGTCACAACAGCGCTACAAAAATAACCAAGGATCCTACACACCCTGCTTATGAACTGTTCACATGCTTGTTGTCTGGCACTACAGGAGTTATACACAGCACAATGTGACAACATTGCTACAAAATAACCAAGGATCATACACACCCTGCTTATGAACTGTTCACATGCTTGTTGTCTGGCACTACAGGAGTTATACACAGCACAATGTCACAACAGCGCTACAAAAATAACCAAGGATCCTACACACCCTGCTTATGAACTGCTCACATGCTTGTTTTGTGGCACTACAGGAGTTATACACAGCACAATGTCACAACAGCGCTACAAAAATAACCAAGGATCCTACACACCCTGCTTATGAACTGTTCACATGCTTGTTGTCTGGCACTACAGGAGTTATACACAGCACAATGTCACAACATTGCTACAAAATAACCAAGGATCCTACACACCCTGCTTATGAACTGTTCACATGCTTGTTGTCTGGCACTACAGGAGTTATACACAGCACAATGTCACAACAGAGCTACAAAAATAACCAAGGATCCTACACACCCTGCTTATGAACTGTTCACATGCTTGTTGTCCAGCACTACAGGAGTTATACACAGCACAATGTCACAACAGTGCTACAAAAATAACCAAGGATCCTACACACCCTGCTTATGAACTGTTCACATGCTTGTTGTCCAACACTACAGGAGTTATACACAGCACAATGTCACAACAGAGCTACAAAATAACCAAGGATCCTACACACCCTGCTTATGAACTGTTCACATGCTTGTTGTCCAACACTACAGGAGTTATACACAGCACAATGTCACAACAGCGCTACAAAAATAACCAAGGATCCTACACACCCTGCTTATGAACTGTTCACATGCTTGTTGTCTGGCACTACAGGAGTTATACACAGCATGATGTCACAACAGAGCTACAACAATAACCAAGGATCCAATACACCCTGCTTATGAACTGTTCACATGCTTGTTGTCCAGCACTACAGGAGTTATACACAGCACAATGTCACAACAAAGCTACAAAAATAACCAAGGATCCTACACACCCTGCTTATGAACTGCTCACATGCTTGTTGTCCAACACTACAGAAATTATACACAGCACAATGTCACAACAGAGCTACAGCAATAACCAGGGATCCTACACACCCTGCTTCTGAACTGCTCACATGCTTGTTGTCTGGCACTACAGGAGTTATACAAAGCACAATATCAAAACAGCACTAGAAAAATACCCAAGGATCATACACACCCTGCTTATGAACTGTTCACATGCTTATCTGGCAATACCGGAGTTATACACAGCACAATGTTACAACAGCACTACAAAAATAACCGAGGATGCTACACACCTTGCTTATGAACTGTTCACATGCTTGTTGTCTGGCACTACAGGAGTTATACACATCATGATGTCACATCAGCACTACACAAATAACCAAGGATCATACACACCCTGCTTATGAAATGTTCACATGCATGTTGTCTGGCACTAAAGGAGTTATACACAGCACAATGTCACAACAGTGCTGCAAAAATAACCAAGGATCCTACACACCCTGCTTATGAACTGCATACATGCTTGTTGTTTGGCACTACAGGAGTTATACAGAGCACAATGTCACAACAGTGCTGCAAAAATAACCAAGGATCCTACACACCCTGCTTATGAACTGTACACATGCATGTCATCCAGTGCTGCAGGAGTTATACAGAGCACAATGTCACAACAGCACTTCAAAAGTAAACAATGATCCTACACACCCTGCTTATGAACTGCATACATGCTTGTTGTTTGGCACTACAGGAGTTATACAGAGCACAATGTCACAACAGCGCTCAAAAATAACCAAGGATCCTACACACACTGCTTATGAACTGCTCACATCCTTGTTTTGTGGCTCTAGAGGAGTTATACACAGCACAATGTCACAACAGCACTACAAAAATAACCAAGAATCCTACACGTCCTGATTATGAACTGTACACATACTTGTTGTCAAACACTACAGGCGATATACACAGCACAATGTCACTACAAAGCTACAAAAATAATCAATGATCCTACACACCTTGCTTATAAACTGTTCACATGCTTGTCATTCAGCACTACAGGAGTTATACACAGCACAATGTCACAACAGTGCTACAAAAATAACCAAGGATCCCCCCCTTTTTGTTCACACATGGTGTTACACGCACATTTAAACACAGCACAACACAAACCAAATACCAAGGATCCTAGACACACTGCTTATGAACTGTACATGCTTTTTCGCACAATGTCACAACAGCAAAATAACCAAACCAAGGATCCTACACCCCTTTATAATTTTCCTGTTGTCCTACGGGGTTAAAAAAATTAAAAAACCAAAAA
>NC_056744.1:367587703-367605829 GCF_019279795.1 Protopterus annectens | reverse complement strand
TTTATTTATACAAATCATGGTATAAATTCTATTTATTCTTTACATTAAACATTTGAAGTTATAGCAAGCATTTATGGCCTTATGTTTTATATATATATGTTTTTTGCCATCATTTTTCATACAGATTGCCCAGAAGTTTATTTTACATTACCTCATTATTCATAGTTGGACACAAGACTGAATTTGCCATGTTTTTAACTTTATGATAATAGTTTTAGATGCCATTAATATTGTCTGGACACTCTGCAAATTTTCTATTGAGCACAGGTATATTTCTTATATGCTCACTATGTGAAATATACTCTTATAACATTTTTTACTAATAATTTTTTACCAATAATTTTTACCAACAATATGTTTTTTGCATATTTTGATTAGTTGGAGCTTCTCTAAAAAACTAAGTTCTCTTTATTAAATATTCTATTACATGATAATATTTATATATTTATATATTTATATGGTTATATATCTATAAAATTAATTTATTTACCTTTTACATCTATATTTATATTTATATATTTATATATTTATATATTTATGTATTATTTAATTGTATTCCTTGTATTTCATGTTCAACATTATGGTTTCTATGAATAATCATTTGAAAAGTTTTCTAGGAATCATTAACCATGTTAAATAAGAATTTGCAATATTATTTTGTAGGAAAGGAATAGGTACATTGTTTTTAATTTTGTCATTTTATAAATAATTCTCATTTGCCTTATGTATATGGTTCGGCTGAACGAATGCCTCACATTGTATTTAGTACTATACCTTTAAGTGTATTTTCTTTAGAATGAGTTACAATGTCTAAATTCTTTTTAATTGTTTTTCTAATTGATTAATTGTTTAATTCTATTGGATTATCTTGGGCTATGCCTCCCTATAAATAAGCAGCTGCTTTTTACATCAAATTGTCTGAAGAAGCGTATAGTAGTATACGTGAAAGCGCTTACCTTTTGTCTGTCTAATTAAATAAATCAAAGAAGTTTTTATGTAACGTGGAGAGCCGGAAGTTTTATTTCCTGTCATTATTTCTAAGTTTTAACCACTGGCTCCTTAGCGGCTTCAGAGATCCGTATTTCGTATTTTTCTTATACTTATGTACTTAATATATGATGTCATAAGGTTGATTGTCTATTTAAATGGTAATTAATTCAATTGTCAGTTGTCTGAAGAAGTTTGCTGAAACAGTAAACGAAAGCGCTAACTTTATTCCTGGTGTTGGAGTGTTTTCTTTCTTTCTTTTTTGGATTTAGTTCATTGTTTTTAGTTTTGTCTTGCTTATGGTAATTTTTGTAGTGCTGTTGTGACATTGTGCTGTGTTTAACTCCTGTAGTGCCTGTCAACAAGCATGTTAACAGTTCATAAGCAGGGTGTGTAGGACCCTTGGTTATTTTTGTAGCACTGTTGTTACATTATGCTGCGTATAACTCCTTTATTGCCATACAACAAGCATGTGAACAGTTCATAAGCAGGGCGTGCAGGATCCTTGTTATTTTTGTAGCTCTTTTGTGACATTGTGCTGTGTATAACTCTTGTAGTGCCAGACAACAAGAATTTGAACAGTGCATAAGCAGGGTGTGTAGGATCCTTGTCTATTTTTGTAGCTCTGTTGTGACATTGTGCTGTGTATAACTCTTGTACTGCCAGACAACAAGCATGTGAACAGTTCATAAGCAGAGTGTGTATGATCCTTGGTTATTTTTGTAGCGCTGTTGTGACATTATGCTATGTATAAATCCTGTAGTGTTGGACAACAAGCATGTGTACAGTTCATAAGCAGGGTGTGTATTTTTGTAGAGATGTTGTGACATTCTGCTGTGTATAACCCTTGTAGTGCCACACAACAAGCATGTGAACAGTTCATAAGCAGGGTGTGTAGGAGCCTTGGTTATTTTTGCAGCTCTACTGTGACATCCTTCTTTGTATAACTCCTGTAGTGTTGGACAACAAGCATGTGAACAGTTCATACGCATGGTTATCCTTGATTATTTTTGTAGCTTTGTTGTGATATTGTGTTGTGTATAACTCCTGTAGTGCCAGAGAACAAGCATGTGAGCTGTTCATAAGCAGGGTGTGTAGGATCCTCTGATATTTTTGTAGTGCTGTTGAGACATTGTGCTGTGTATAACTCCTGTAGTGCCAGACAACAAGCATGTGAACAGTTCATTAGCAGGGTGTGTAGGATCCTTGCTTAATATTGTAGCGCTGTTGTGACATTGTGCTGTGTATAACTCCTGTAGTGTTGGACAAAAATCATGTAAACGGTTCATAAACAGGGTGTGTAGGATTCTTGGTTATTTTTGTAGCGCTGTTGTGACATTCTGCTCTGTATAACTCCTGTAGTGCTGGACAACAAGCATGTGAACAGTTCTTAAGCAGGTTGTGTAGGATCCTTGGTTATTTTTGTACTGCTGTTGTGACATTGTTCTGTGTATAACTCCTGTAGTGCCAGACAATAAGCATGTGAACAGTTCATAAGCAGGCTGTGTAGGATCCTTGATTATTTTTGTAGCACTGTTATGATATTTTGCTGTGTATAACTCCTGTATTGTTGGACAACAAGTATGTGAACAGTTCATCAGCAGGGTGTGTAGGATTCTTGGTTATTTTTGTAGCGCTGTTGTGACATTGTGCTGTGTATAACTCCTGTAGTGCTGGACAACAAGCATGCGAACAGTTCATAAGCATGTTGTGTAGGATCCTTGGTTATTTTTATAGCGCCGTTGTCACATCGTGCTGTGTATAACTCCTGTAGTGCTAGACAAGCATGTGAACAGTTCATAAGCAGGGTGTGTAGGATCCTTCATTATTTTTGTAGCGCTGTTGAGATATTGTGCTGTGTATAACTCTTTTAGTGTTGGACAACAAGCATGTGAACAGTTCATAAGCAGGGTCTTTAGGATCCTTGCTTATTTTTGTAGCACTGTTGTGACATTGTGCTGTGTATAACTCCTGTAGTTCCAGACAACAAGCATGTGACTAGTTCATAAGCAGGGTGTGTAGGACCCTTGGTTATTATTGTAGCGCTGTTTTGACATCATGTATAACTCCTAAAGTGCTAGACAACAAGCATGTGAACAGTTCATAAGCAGGGTGTGTAGGATCCTTGGTTATTTTTGTAGCGCTGTTGAGGCATTGTGCTGTGTATAACTCCTGTAGTGCTGGACAACCAGCATGTGAACAGTTCATAAGCAGGGTGTTTAGGATCCTTGTTTATTTTTATAGCGTTGTTGTCACATCGTGCTTTGTATCACTCCTGTAGTGCCAGACAACAAGCATTTTGTGAACAGTTCATAAGGAGGGTGTGTAGGACCCTTGGTTATTATTGTAGCGCTGTTGTGACATCATGCTGTGTATAACTCCTGTAGTGTAGACAACAAGCATGTGAACAGTTCATAAGCAGGGTGTGTAAGATCCTTGGTTATTTTTGTAGCACTGTTGTGACATTGTGCTGTGTATAACTTCTGTAGTGCCAGACAACAAGCATGTGAACATTTCTTAAGCAGGGTGTGTAGGATCCTTGATTATTTTTGTAGAGCTGTTGTGACATTGTGCTGTGTATAACTCCTGTAGTGCCACACAACAAGCATGTGAGCAGTTCATAAGCAGGGTGTGTAGGCTCCTTCGTTATTTTTTTAGTGCTGTTGTGACATTTGTGCTGTGTATAACTCCTGTAGTGCCAGACAACAAGCATGTGAACAGTTCATAAGCAGGGTGTGTAGGATCCTTGGTTAATTTTATAGTGCTGTTGTGACATTATGCTGTATATAACTCCTGTGGTGTTGGACAAAAAGCATGTAAACAGTTCATAAACAGGATGTGTAATATTCTTAGTTATTTTTGTAGCGCTTTTGTGACATTGTGCTGTGTATAACTCCTGTACTGCTGGACAACAAGCATGTGAACAGTTCATAAGCAGGGTGTGTAGGATCCTTGGCTATTTTTGTTGCTCTGTTGTGACATCGTGCTGTGTATAACTCCTGTAGTGCCAGACAACAAGCATGTGAACAGTTGATAAACAGGGTGTGTAGGATCCTTGATTATTTTTGTAGCGCTTTTGTGACATTGTCTGTGTATAACTCCTGTGGTGTTTGACAACAATCATGTGAACAGTTCATAAGCAGGGGGTGTAGCATCCTTGGTTATTTTTGTAGCGCTGTTGTAACATTGTGCTGTGTATAACTCCGGTAGTGCCAGACAAGCATGTGAACAGTTCATAAGCCGGGTGTGTAGGTCCCTTGGTTATTATTGTAATGCTGTTGTGACATCATGCTGTGTATAACTGCTGTAGTGCTAGACAACAAGCATGTGAACAGTTCATAAGCAAGGTGTGTAGGATCCTTTGTTATTTTTGTAGCACTTTTGTGACATTGTGCTGTTTATAACTCCTGTAGTGCCAGACAACAGGAATGTGAACAGTTCATAAGCAGGGTGTGTAGGATCCTTGGTTATTTTTTAGCGCTGTTTTGACTTTGTGCTGTGTATATCTCCTGTAGTGCTAGACAACAAGCATGTGAACAGTTCATAAGCAGGGTGTGTAGGATCCTTGGTTATTTATGTAGCTCTGTTGTGACATCATGCTGTGTATAACTCCTGTAGTGTTGGACAACAAGCATGTGTACAGTTCATAAGCAAGGTGTGTAGGATCCTTGGGTAATTTTGTAGCACTGTTGTGACATTGTGCTGTGTATAACTCCTGTAGTGCTGGAAGACAAGCATGTGTACAGTTCATAAGCAGGGTGTGTAGGATCCTTAGTTATTTTTGTACCGCTGTTGTGACATTGTGCTGTGTATAACTCCTGTAGTGTTGGACATCAAGCGTGTGAACAATTTATAAGAAGGGTGTGTAGACTCCTTGGTTAGTTTTGTAGCTCTGCTGTGACATTGTGCTGGGTGTAACTCCTGTAGTGCCAGACAACAAGAATGTGTACAGTTTATAAGCAGGGTGTGTACCATCCTTGGTTATTTTTTTGCTCTGTTGTGACATTGTGCTGTGTATAACTCCTGTAGTGCCAGACAACAAGCATGTGAACAGTTCATATGCAGGGTGTGTAGGATCCTTGGTTATTTGTGTAGCTCTTTTGTGACATTGTGCTGTGTACAACTCCTGTAGTGCCTGACAACATGCATGTGAACAGTTCATAAGCAGGGTGTGTAGGATCCTTGGTTATTTTTGCAGCACTGTTGTGACATTGTGCTTTGTATAACTCATGTAGTGACAGACAACAAGCCTGTGAACAGTTAATAAGAAGGGTGTGTAGGATCCTTGGTTATTTTTGTAGCACTGTTGTGACATTGTTCTGTGTATAACTCCTGTAGTACCAGATGTCAAGCATGTGAACAGTTCATAAGCAGGGTGTGTAGGATCCTTGGTTATTTTTGAAGCTCTGTTGTGAAATAGTGCTGTGTATAACTCCTGTAGTGTTGGACAATAAGCCTGTGTACAGTTGATAAGCAGGGTGTGTACAATCCTTGGTTATTTTTGTAGCGCTGTTGTGACATTGTGCTGTGTATTACTCCTGCAGTGTTGGACAACAAGCATCTAACCAGTTCATAAGCAGGTTGTGTAGGATCCTTGGTTATTATTGTAGCTCTGTTGTGACATTGTGCTGTGTATAACTCCTGTAGTGCCAGACAACAAACATATGAACAGTTCATAGCCAGGGTGTGTAGGATCCTTGAATTTTTTTGTAGCGCTGTTGAGACATTGTGCTGTGTTTAACTCATGTAATGTTGCAGAAAAAGCATGTGAACAGTTCATAAGCAGGGTATGTAGGATCCTTGGTTATTTTTGTAGCACTGTTGTGACATCGTGCTGTGTATAACTCCTGTAGTGCCACACAAGCATGTGAACAGTTCATAAGCAGGGTGTGTAGGATCCTTGGTTATTTTTGTAGAGCTTTTTTGACATTCTGATGTGTATAACTCATGTTCTGCCAGACAACAAGCATGTGAACAGTTCATAACCAGGGTGTGTAGGAACCTTGGTTGTTTTTGTAGCGCTGTTGTAACATTGTGCTGTGTATGACTCCTGTAGTACCAGATGTCAAGCATGTGAACAGTTCATAAGCAGGGTGTGTAGGATCCTTGGTTATTTTTGTAGCGCTGTTGTGAAATTGTGCTGTGTATAACTCCTGTAGTGTTGGACAACAAGCATGTGAACAGTTCATAAGCAGGGTGTGTAGGATCCTTGGTTATTTTTATGGCACTGTTGTGACATTGTGCTGTGTATAACTCCTATACTGCTGGACAACAAGCATGTGAACAGTTCATAACCAGGGTGTGTAGGAACCTTGGTTGTTTTTGTAGCACTGTTGTGACATTGTGCTGTGTATAACTCCTGTAGTGCCACACAACAAGCATGTGAACAGTTCATAAGCAGGGTGTGTAGGATCCTTGATTATTTTTGTAGCGCTGTTGTGACATTGTGCTGTGTATAACTTTTGTAATGTTGGACAACCAGCATGTGAACAATTCATAAGCAGGGTGTTTAGGGTCCTTGATAATTTTTATGGCACGATTGTGATATTGTGCTTTGTATAACTCCTGTACTGCTTGACAACAAGCATGTATACAGTTCATATCCATGGTGTGGAAAATCCTTGGTTATTTTTGTAGCGCTGTTGTAACATTGTGCTGTGTATGACTCCTGTAGTACCAGATGTCAAGCATGTGAACAGTTCATAAGCAGGGTGTGTAGGATCCTTGGTTATTTTTGAAGCTCTGTTGTGAAATAGTGCTGTGTATAACTCCTGTAGTGTTGGACAATAAGCCTGTGTACAGTTGATAAGCAGGGTGTGTACAATCCTTGGTTATTTTTGTAGCGCTGTTGTGACATTGTGCTGTGTATTACTCCTGCAGTGTTGGACAACAAGCATCTAACCAGTTCATAAGCAGGTTGTGTAGGATCCTTGGTTATTATTGTAGCTCTGTTGTGACATTGTGCTGTGTATAACTCCTGTAGTGCCAGACAACAAACATATGAACAGTTCATAGCCAGGGTGTGTAGGATCCTTGAATTTTTTTGTAGCGCTGTTGAGACATTGTGCTGTGTTTAACTCATGTAATGTTGCAGAAAAAGCATGTGAACAGTTCATAAGCAGGGTATGTAGGATCCTTGGTTATTTTTGTAGCGCTGTTGTGACATCGTGCTGTGTATAACTCCTGTAGTGCCACACAAGCATGTAAACAGTTCATAAGCAGGGTGTGTAGGATCCTTGGTTATTTTTGTAGAGCAGTTTTGACATTCTGATGTGTATAACTCATGTTCTGCCAGACAACAAGCATGTGAACAGTTCATAAGCAGGGTGTGTAGGATCCGTGGTTACTTTTGTGGCGCTGTTGTGACATTGTGCTGTGTATAACTCCTGTAGTGTTGGACAATAAGCATGTGAACAGTTCATAAGCAGGGTGTGTAGGATCCTTTAATTTGTTTGTAGCACAGTTGTGACATTGCACTGTGTATAACTGCTGTAGTGCCAGGAAAGAAGCATGTGAACAGTTCATAAGCAGGGTGTGTAGGATCCTTCTTTATTTTTGTAGCGCTGTTGTAACATTGCGCTGTGTATAACTCCTGTAGCACCAGACCACAAGCATGTGAACAGTTCATAAGCAGGGTGTGTAGGATCCTTGGTTATTTTTGTAGCGCTGTTGTGACATTGTGCTGTGTATAACTCCTGTAGTGCCAGACAACAAGCATGTGAACAGTTCATAAGCAGGGTGTGTTGGATCCTTGGTTATTTTTATAGCTCTGTCGTATCATTGTGCTGTGTAGAACTCCTGTTGTGCAGGACAACAAGCATGTGAACAGTTCATAAGCAGGGTGTGTAGGATTCTTGGTTATTTTTGTAGCGCTGTTGTGACATTGTTCTATGTATAACTCCTGTAGTGCCAGACAACAACCATGTGAACAGTTCATAAGCAGGGTGTTTAGGATCCTTGGTTAATTTTGTAGCTCTGTTGTGACTGTGTATAACTCCTGTAGTGCCAGACAACAAGGATGTGAACAGTCAGTTCATAAGCAGGGTGTGTAGGATCCTTGGTTATTTTTGTAGAGCTGTTGTGACATTGTGCTGTGTATAACTCCTGTAGTGCCAGACAACAAGCATGTGAACAGTTCATAAGCAGGGTGTGTTGGATCCTTGGTTATTTTTATAGCTCTGTTTTGACATTGTGCTGTGTAGAACTCCTGTTGTGCCAGACAACAAGCATGTGAACAGTTCATAAGCAGGGTGTGTAGGATCCTTGGTTATTTTTGTAGCGCTGTTGTGACATCATGCTGTGTATAACTCCTGTAGTGCTGGACAACAATCATGTGAACATTTCATAAGCAGGGTGAGTAGGATTCTTGGTTATTTTTGTACCACTGTTGTGACATTGTGCTGTGTATAACTCCTGTAGTGCCAGACAACAAGCATGTGAACAGTTCATAAGCAGGGTGTGTAGGATCCTTGGTTATTTTTGTAGTGCTGTTGTGACATTGTGCCGTGTATGACTCCTGTAGTGCCAGACGACAAGCATTTGAACAGTTCATAAGCAAGTTGTGTCAGATCCTTGGTTATTTTTGAAGCTCTGTTGTGACATAGTGCTGTGTATAACTCCTGCAGTGTTGACAACAACCTTGTGTACAGCTCATAAGCAGGGTGTGTAGGATCCTTGGTTATTTTTGTAGCACTGTTGTGACATTGTGTTGTGTATAACTCCTGTAGTGTTGGACAACAAGCATGTGAACAGTTCCTAAGCAGGGTGTGTAGGATCATTGGTTATTTTTGTAGTGCTGTTGTGACATTGTGTTGTGTATAACTCCTGTAGTGTTGGACAACAAGCAGGTGAACAATTCATAAGCATGGTGTGCAGAATCCTTTGTTATTTTTATGGCACTTTTGTGACATTGTGCTGTATATAAGTCCTGTAGTGCTGGACAACAACAGTTCATAACCAGGGTGTGTAGGATCCTTGGTTATATTTGTAGCGATGTTGTGACATGCTGTGTATAAGTCCTGTAGTGTTGGACAACAAGCATGTGTACAGCTCATAAGCAGGGTGTGTAGGATCCTTGGTTATTTTTGTAGAGGTGTTGTAACATTGTGCTGTGTATAACTCCTGTAGTGCCACACAACAAGTATGTGAACAGTTTATAAGCAGAGTGTGTAGGATCCTTGGTTATTTTTGTAGCAATGTTGTGACATTGTGCTGTATATAAGTCCTGTAGTGCTGGACAACAACAGTTCATAACCAGGGTGTGTAGGATCCTTGGTTATATTTGTAGCGATGTTGTGACATGCTGTATATAAGTCCTGTAGTGTTGGACAACAAGCATGTGTATAGCTCATAAGCAGGGTGTGTAGGATCCTTGGTTATTTTTGTAGTGCTGTTGTGACATCATGCTGTGTATAACTCCTGTAGTGCCACACAACAAGTATGTGAACAGTTCATAAGCAGGGTGTGTAGGACCCTTGGTTTTTTTGTAGCTCTGTTGTGACATTTTGCTGAGTTTAACTCCTGTAGTGCCAGACACAAGCATGTGAATGGTTCATAAGCAGGGTGTGTAGGATCCTTAGTTATTTTGTACCGCTGTTGTGACATTGTGTTGTGTATATCTCTTTTAGTGCCAGACAACAAGCATGTGAACAGTTCATAAGCAAGGGTGTGTAGGATCCTTGGTTATTTTGGTAGCTCTGTTGTGATATCATGCTGTGTATAACTCCTTTAGTGCCAGACAACAAATTATGTGAACAGTTCATAAGCAGGGTGTGTAAGATTCTTGGTTATTTTTATGGCACTGTTGTGACATTGTGGTGTGTATAACTCCTGTAGTGCTGGACAACAAGCATGTGAACAGTTCATAACCAGAGTGTGTAGGATCCATGGTTATTTTTGTAGCGCTGTTGTGACATTGTGCTGTGTATAACTCCTGTAGTGCCCCTTTAACAAGCATGTGAACAGTTCATAAGCAGGGTTTGTAGCATCCTTGGTTATTTTTGTAGCGCTGTTGTGACATCATGCTGTGTATAACTCCTGTAGTGCTAGACAACAAGCATGTGAACAGTTCATAAGCAGGGCGTGTAGGACCCTTGGTTATTTTTGTAGCTCTTTTGCGACATTTTGCTGTGTATAACTCTTGTAGTGCCAGACAACAAGAATTTGAACAGTTCATAAGCAGGGTGTGTAGGATCCTTGGTTATTTTTGTAGCTCTGTTGTGACATTGTGCTGTGTATGACTCCTGTAGTGCCAGACGACAAGCATTTGAACAGTTCTTAAGCAAGTTGTGTTGGATCCTTAGTTATTTCTGAAGCTCTGTTGTGATATATTGCTGTGTATAACTCCTGCAGTGTTGACAACAACCATGTGTACAGCTCATACGCAGGGTGTGTAGGATCCTTGGTTATTTTTGTAGCACTGTTGTGACATTGTGTTGTGTATAACTCCTGTAGTGTTGGACAACAAGCATGTGAACAGTTCCTAAGCAGGGTGTGTAGGATCATTGGCTATTTTTGTAGCGCTGTTGTGACATTGTGTTGTGTATAACTCCTTTAGTGTTGGACAACAAGCAGGTGAACAATTCATAAGCATGGTGTGCAGAATCCTTTGTTATTTTTATGGCACT
Organism: Protopterus annectens; assembly: GCF_019279795.1. Lineage (NCBI taxonomy): Eukaryota > Metazoa > Chordata > Ceratodontiformes > Protopteridae > Protopterus > Protopterus annectens. The sequence goes on along the minus strand of NC_056744.1, from coordinate 367,595,216 downwards.
TTTGTGACATTGTGCTGTGTATAACTTTTGTAGTGCTGGACAATAAGCATGTGAACAGTTCATAACCAGGGTGTGTAGGATCCTTGGTTATTTTTGTAGCAATGTTGTGACATTGTGCTGTATATAAGTCCTGTAGTGTTGAACAACAACAGTTCATAACCAGGGTGTGTAGGATCCTTGGTTATTTTTGTAGCGATGTTGTGACATTGTGCTGTATATAAGCCCTGTAGTGTTGGACAACAAGCATGTGTACAGTTCATAAGCAGGGTGTGTAGGATCCTTGGTTATTTTTGTAGCGCTGTTGTGACATCGTGCTGTCTATAACTCCTGTAGTGCCACACAACAAGTATGTGAACAGTTCATAAGCAGGGTGTGTAGGACCCTTGTTTTTTTTGTAGCTCTGTTGTGACATTTTGCTGTGTTTAACTCTTGTAGTGCCAGACACAAGCATGTGAATGGTTCATAAGCAGGGTGTGTAGGATCCTTAGTTATTTTGTACCGCTGTTGTGACATTGTGTTGTGTATATCTCTTGTAGTGCCAGACAACAAGCATGTGAACAGTTCATAAGCAAGAGTGTGTAGGATCCTTGGTTATTTTGGTAGCTCTGTTGTGACATCATGCTGTGCATAACTTCTTTAGCGGCAGACAACAAATTATGTGAACAGTTCATAAGCAGGGTGTGTAAGATTCTTGGTTATTTTTATGGCACTGTTGTGACATTGTGCTGTGTATAACTCCTGTAGTGCTGGACAACAAGCATGTGAACAGTTCATAACCAGAGTGTGTAGGATCCATGGTTATTTTTGTAGCACTGTTGTGACATTGTGCTGTGTATAACTCCTGTAGTGCCCCTTTAACAAGCATGTGAACAGTTCATAAGCAGGGCTTGTATCATCCTTGGTTATTTTTGTAGCGCTGTTGTGACATCATGCTGTGTATAACTTCTGTAGTGCCACACAACAAGCATGTGAACAGTTCATAAGCAGGGGGTGTAGGACCCTTGGTTATTTTTGTAGCTCTTTTGTGACATTTTGCTGTGTATACCTCTTGTAGTGCCAGACAACAAGAATTTGAACAGTTCATAAGCAGGATGTGTAGGATCCATGGTTATTTTTGTAGCTTTGTTGTGACATTGTGCTGTGTATGACTCCTGTAGTGCCAGACGAATAGCATTTGAACAGTTCATAAGCAAGTTGTGTCAGATCCTTGGTTATTTCTGAAGCTCTGTTGTGATATAGTGCTGTGTATAACTCCTGCAGTGTTGACAACAACCATGTGTACAGCTCATAAGCAGGGTGTGTAGGATCCTTGGTTATTTTTGTAGCACTGTTGTGACATTGTGTTGTGTATAACTCCTGCAGTGTTGGACAACAAGCATGTGAACAGTTCCTAAGCAGGGTGTGTAGGATCATTGGTTATTTTTGTAGCGCTGTTGTGACATTGTGTTGTGTATAACTCCTGTAGTGTTGGACAACAAGCAGGTGAACAATTCATAAGCATGGTGTGCAGAATCCTTTGTTATTTTTATGGCACTTTTGTGACATTGTGCTGTGTATAACTCTTGTAGTGATGGACAATAAGCATGTGAACAGTTCATAACCAGGGTGTGTAGGATCCTTGGTTATTTTTGTAGCAATGTTGTGACATTATGCTGTATATAAGTCCTGTAGTGTTGGACAACAACAGTTCATAACCAGGGTGTGTAGGATCCTTGGTTATTTTTGTAGCGATGTTGTGACGTGCTGTATATAAGTCCTGTATTGTTGGACAACAAGAATGTGTACAGTTCATAAGCAGGGTGTGTAGGATCCTTGGTTATTTTTGTAGCGCTGTTGTGACATCGTGCTGTGTATAACTCCTGTAGTGCCACACAACAAGTATGTGAACAGTTCATAAGCAGGGTGTGTAGGACCCTTGGTTTTTTTGTAGCTCTGTTGTGACATTTTGCTGTGTTTAACTCCTGTAGTGCCAGACACAAGCATGTGAATGTTTCATAAGCAGGGTGTTTAGGATCCTTAGTTATTTTGTACCGCTGTTGTGACATTGTGTTGTGTATATCTCTTGTAGTGCCAGACAACAAGCATGTGAACAGTTCATAAGCAAGAGTGTGTAGGATCCTTGGTTATTTTGGTAGCTCTGTTGTGACATCATGCTGTGTATAACTTCTTTAGTGCCAGACAACAAATTATGTGAACAGTTCATAAGCAGGGTGTGTAAGATTCTTGGTTATTTTTATGGCACTGTTGTGACATTGTGCTGTGTATAACTCCTGTAGTGCTGGACAACAAGCATGTGAACAGTTCATAACCATGGTGTATGGGATCCTTGGTTATTTTTGTAGTGCTTTTGTGACATTGTGCTGTGTATAACCTAGCCAGACACAAGCTACGTGAACAGGGTCATAAGCATGGTGTGCAGATCCTTGGTTATTTTTATGGCACTTTTGTCTGTAGTGTTGGACAACAAGCAGTGAACAATTATAAGCATGGTGTGCAGAATCTCTTTGTTATTTTATGGCACTTTTTGTGAAATTGTGCTTTGTATAACTCCTGTAGTGTTGGACAACAAGCATGTGAACAGTTCATAACCAGGGTGTGTAGGATCCTTGGTTATTTTTATGGCAATTTTGTGACATTGTGCTTTGTATAACTCCTGTAGTAGTGGACAACAAGCATGTGAACAGTTCATAACCAGGGTTTGTAGGATCCTTGGTTATTTTTGTAGCGATGTTGTGACATTGTGCTGTATATAAGCCCTGTAGTGTTGGACAACAAGCATGTGTACAGTTCATAAGCAGGGTGTGTAGGATCCTTGGTTATTTTTGTAGCGCTGTTGTGACATCATGCTGTGTATAACTCCTGTAGTGCCAGGCAACAAGTATGTGAACAGTTCATAAGCAGGGTGTGTAGGACCCTTGTTTTTTTTGTAGCTCTGTTGTGACATTTTGCTGTGTTTAACTCCTGTAGTGCCGGACACAAGCATGTGAATGGTTCATAAGCAGGGTGTGTAGGATCCTTAGTTATTTTGTACCGCTGTTGTGACATTGTGTTGTGTATAACTCCTGTAGTGCCAAAAAAGAAGCATGTGAAGAGTTCATAAGCGGGGTGAGTAGGATCCTCAGTTATTTTGGTAGCTGTGTTGTGACATCATACTGTGTCTAACTCCTTTAGTGCCAGACAACAATTTATGTGAACAGTTCATAAGCAGGGTGTGTGGGATCCTTGGTTATTTTTGTAGCGCTGTTGTGACATTGTCCTGTTTATATCTCCTGTAGTGCTGGACAAGTATGTGAACAGTTAATAAATAGGGTGCATAGGATCCTTGGTTATTTTTGTAGTGCTGTTGTGACATTGTGCTGTCTATAATTCCTGTAGTGCTGGACAGCAAGCATGTGAACAGATCATAAGCAGGGTGTGTAGGATCCTTGGTTATTTTGAAGCTCTGTTTTGACATAGTGCTGTGTATAACTCCTGTAGTGTTGGACAACAAGCATGTGTACAATTTATAAGCATGGTGTGCAGAATCCTTGTTATTTTTGTGGCACTTTTGTGACATTGTGCTGTGTATAACTTTGTAGTGTTGGACAATAAGCATGTGAACAGTTCATAACCAGGGTGTAGGATCCTTGGTTATTTTTGTAGCAATGTTGTGACATTATGCTGTATATAAGTCCTGTAGTGTTGGACAACAACAGTTCATAACCAGGGTGTGTAGGATCCTTGGTTATTTTTGTAGCGATGTTGTGACGTGCTGTATATAAGTCCTGTATTGTTGGACAACAAGAATGTGTACAGTTCATAAGCAGGGTGTGTGGGATCCTTGGTTATTTTTGTAGCGCTGTTGTGACATCGTGCTGTGTATAACTCCTGTAGTGCCACACAACAAGTATGTGAACAGTTCATAAGCAGGGTGTGTAGGACCCTTGGTTTTTTTGTAGCTCTGTTGTGACATTTTGCTGTGTTTAACTCCTGTAGTGCCAGACACAAGCATGTGAATGTCTCATAAGCAGGGTGTGTAGGATCCTTAGTTATTTTGTACCGCAGTTGTGACATTGTGTTGCGCATGTCTCTTGTAGTGCCAGACAACAAGCATGTGAACAGTTCATAAGCAAGAGTGTGTAGGATCCTTGGTTATTTTGGTAGCTCTGTTGTGACATCATGCTGTGTATAACTCCTTTAGTGCCAGACAACAAATTATGTGAACAGTTCATAAGCAGGGTGTGTAAGATTCTTGGTTATTTTTATGGCACTGTTGTGACATTGTGCTGTGTATAACTCCTGTAGTGCTGGACAAGTATGTGAACAGTTAATAACTAGGGTGCATAGGATCCTTGGTTATTTTTGTAGCGCTGTTGTGACATTGTGCTGTGTATGACTCCTGTAGTGCCAGACGACAAGCATGTGAACAGGTCATAAGCAGGTTGTGTCGGATCCTTGGTTATTTCTGAAGCTCTGTTGTGACATAGTGCTGTGTATAACTCCTGTAGTGTTGGACAACAAGCATGTGTACAGTTTATAAGCAGGGTGTGTAGGGTCCTTGGTTATTTTTATAGCACTGTTGTGACATTGTGCTGTGTATAACTCCTGTAGTGTTGGACAACAAACATGTGAACATTTCATAAGCAGGGAGTTTATGATCATTGGTTATTTTTGTAACGCTGTTGTGACATTTTGTTGTGTATAACTCCTGTAGTGTTGGACAACAAGCATGTATACAATTCATAAGCAGGGTGTGTAGGATCCTTGGTTATTTTTATGGCACTTTTGTGACATTGTGCTGTGTATAACTCCTGTAGTGCTGGACAACAATCATGTGAACAGTTCATAACCAGGGTGTGTAGGATCCTTGGTTTTTTTTGTAGTGATGTTGTGACATTGTGCTGTGTATAACTCCTGTAGTGCCAGTCGACAAGCATGTGAACAGTTCATAAGCAGGGTGTGTAGGATCCTTGGTTATTTCTGAAGCTCTGTTGTGACATAGTGCTGTGTATAAGTCCTGTAGGGTTGGACAACAAGCATGTGTACAGTTCATTAGCAGGGTGTGTAGGATCCTTGGTTATTTCTGAAGCTCTGTTGTGACATAGTGCTGTGTATAAGTCCTGTAGGGTTGGACAACAAGCATGTGTACAGTTCATAAGCAGGGTGTGTAGGATCCTTGGTTATTTTTGTAGCTCTGTTGTGACATTGTGCTGTGTATAACTTCTGTAGTGCCACACAACAAACAGGTGAACAGTTAATAAGCAGGGTTTGTAGGATCCTTGGTTATTTTTGCAGTGCTGTTGTGACATTGTGTTGTGTATAACTCCTGTATTCTTGGACAACAGGCATGTGAGCAGTTCATAACCAGGGTGTGTATGATGCTTGGATAATTTTTGTAGCTTTGTTGTGAGATCATGCTGTGTATAACTCCATTAGTGCCAGAAAACAAGTATGTGAACAGTTCATAAGCAGGGGGTGTAGGATCCTTGGTTATTTTGATAGTGGTGTTGTGACATTGTGCTGTATATAACTCGTGTAGAGTTGGACAACAAGCATGTCAACAGTTCATAAGCAGGGTTTGTAGGATCTTTGATTATTTTTGTAGCGCTGTTGTGACATTGCGCTGTGTATAACTCCTGTAGTGTTGGACAACATGCATGTGAACAGTTCATAAGCAGGGTATGTAGGATCCTTGGTTATTTTTGTAGCGCTGTTGTGACATTGTGTTGTGTATAACTCCTGTAGTGTTGGACAACAAGGATGTGAACAGTTCATAACCAGGGTGTGTAGGATCCTTGGTTATTTTTATGGCACTGTTGTGACATTGTGCTGTCTATAACTCCTATACGGCTGGACAACAAGTATGTGAACAGTTCATAACCAGGTTGTGTAGGATCCTTCTTTATTTTTGTAGCACTGTTGTGACATTATGCTGTGTATAACTCCTGTAGTGCCAGACAACCAACATGTGTACAGTTCATAAGCAAGTTGTGTAGGATCCTTGATTATTTTTGTAGCGCTGTTGTGACATTGTGCTTTGTATAACTCCTGTAGTGTTGAACAGGCAGCATGTGAACAGTTCATAAGCAGGGTGTGCAGGATCCTTGGTTATTTTTATGGCACTGTTGTGATATTGTGCTTAGTATAACTCCTGTACTGCTGGACAACAAGTATGTATACAGTTCATAACCATGGTGTGTAGGATCCTTGGTTATTTTTGTAGCACTGTTGTGAAATTGTGCTGTTCATGACTCCTGTAATACCAGATGACAAGCATGTGAACAGTTCATAAGCAGGGTGTGTAGGATCCTTGGTTATTTTGTACCGCTGTACTGACATTGTAGTTTTGGACAACAAACATGTGAACCGTTCATAAGCAGGGTGTGTAGGATCCTTGGTTATTTTTGTAGCGCTGTTGTGACATCGTGCTGTGTATAACTCCTCTTGTGCCAGACAACAAGCATGTGAACAGTTCATAAGCAGGGTGTGTAGGATCCATGGTTATTTTTGAAGCTCTGTTGTGACATAGTGCTGTGTATAAGTCCGGTAGTGTTGGATAACAAGCATGTGTACAGTTCATAGGCAGGGTGTGTATGATCCTAGGTTATTTTTGTAGCACTGTTGTGACATTGTCCTGTGTATAACTCCTGTACTTTTGGACAACAAGCATGTGAACAGTTCATAAGCAGGGTGTGTAGGATCCTTGCTTATTTTTGTTGCGCTGTTGTGACATTGTGCTGTGTATAACTCCTGTAGTGTTGGACAACAAACATGTGAACCGTTCATAAGCAGGGTGTGTAGGATCCTTGGTTATTTTTGTTGCACTGTTGTGACATTGTGTTGTGTAATACTCCTGTAGTGTTGGACAACAAGCATGTGAACAGTTCATAACCAGGGTGTGTAGGATCCTTGGTTATTTTTGTAGTGCTGTTGTGACATTCTGCTGTGTATGACTCCTGTAGTGCCAGATGACAAGCATGTGAACAGTTCATAAGCAGGGTGTGTAGGATCCTTGGTTATTTCTGAAGCTCTGTTGTGACATAGTGCTGTGTATAACTCCTGTAGTGCCTGTTAACAAGCATGTGAACAGTTCATAAGCAGGGTGTGTAGGACCCTTGGTTATTTTTGTAGCGCTGTTGTGACATCATGCTGTTTATAACTCCTGTAGTGCCTGTCAACAAGCATGTTAACAGTTCATAATTTATTATTTTATTTATTATTTATTTTACATTTGTTGACCAGGCTAGTCTAATTGGATATATGTCCATTTTCAGTAGAGGCCCGGGGAGAAAAGCTCCAATCATCAGCAGTGACAAAGAATACAATATATAGTAATAGTCAAGTGAATTACAGTAAATTAGCTACATAGGTCAGAACAAAAGTTTTACAGAGTAATTTAATAGGATTAAGCTAAGATTAAATACAGGGAGCAAAAAACATGAAATTAAAGATTTTTTTTTCTCCAGTACTATGAAGGAAATTATTAAATTACAGATAGGTGAGAATAAAACAGTAGAGTAGAGAAGTATAGAGA
>NC_056744.1:367564567-367587203 GCF_019279795.1 Protopterus annectens | reverse complement strand
TTTGATTGTTATTTTGTAGCGCGGTGTTTTGACATTCTGCTGTGTATAACTCCTCTAGTGGTTGACAACAAGCATGTGGAGAGTTCATAAGCAGGGTGTGTAGGATCCTTGGTTATTTTTGTAGCACTGTTGTGACATTGTGCTGTGTATACCTCCTGTAGTGTTGGACAACAAGCATGTGAAGAGTTCATAAGCAGGGAGTGTAAGATCCTTGTTTTTTTTTTTGTAGCACTGTTGTGACATCGTGCTCTGTATAACTTTTGAAGTGCCAGATAACAAGCATTTGAACAGTTCATAAGCAGGGTGTGTAGGATACTTGGTTATTTTTGTAGCACTGTTGTGACCTTTTGCTGTGTATAACTGCTGTAGTGCCAGACAAAAAACATGTATACAGTTCATAAGCAGGGTATGTAAGTTCCTTGGTTGTTTTTGTAGCGCTGTTGTGACATCGTGCTGTGTATAACTTCTGTAGTGCCAGACAACAAGCATGTTTACAGTTTATAAGAAGGGTGTATAGGATCCTTGGTTTCTTTTGTAGGTCTGGTTTGACATCTTGCTGTGTATAAATGCTACATGAAAAGAGACATCGAGGAGCTCTCTGATTATGTAGCCCAGGCAGGTATGACCCTGACCTTGAGCAGTATCCTACCTTCACCAAGAATGATGCCACAATACAGAGATAAGATGATCAGCTTTAACAATTGGCTTAAACACTGGTGTCATTCAAAGGGGATCCAGTGTCTGTCTGCCTGGGATGACATGCTGGACAAGCCACGCTGCTTCGCAAGGGACGGCTTGCACCTGTCACCCTGGGATTCCGGATATTGGCAAAGGCTCTTGCCACCCCCATAGTGCCTTTTTTAGGCAAGGCTCAAATTCTAAACCTACCACCCTAGAACACAAAAAAGGAAATAAACTAAGGGTAATGCTGCTCAATGCCAGAAGTCTGAATCTCAAAATGCACGCACTCGAGGCCCTTCTCAGTATGGAGAACATCAATGTCTGTGCTGTGACAGAAACCTGGTTCAAGGCTCCTGAGAGCACCCCAGCACTATCAGGTTTTACCTCATATCATGCGTTCCGGCCCCAAAATCCGGACAATACCAAGAAAGGAGGGGGTGTGTCCATATTCATCAAGGACTCCCACACCTCAAGACTGGTTGCAACGCACGATGCAACGGAGACCATCCAGGTGCAATTAACCATAGGCAAGACTGCTCTGCAAATTGTAGCATGTTACAGGCCACCCTCACAAACTCAGGAACCTCACATGGCCTTCCTGAAAACACTAGAGGGGATAAATGTATCACCAAACACCATCATACTAGGTGACTTCAACTACCCTAATATAGACTGGGAACACTACTCAAGCCCAAACACCCTAGCCTAAAAGTTCCTGGAATTCATAAACTCAAATGCCATGGAACAACTAGTTACCATCCCCACAAGAGGAGATAACATACTTGACCTCATCATCACGAACATGGGAGCACAATGTTCAACACCGAAGTATACCCCTCACTGGTGAGATCAGATCACAAACTAATCACGCTGGAGGTCCTCATCCCACCCCCACCTGAAATAAAAAAGACCACAGTAAAGAACTTCTCGACAGCCGACTTCACACTTCTAAAGACTAGTGTGGTCTCCTTTAAGGCCCCCGAGCCGGCGGAAAACAGTACACATGCCGCTGAATCACTTACAAATGCCTTCTACCAGCACCTGCAGGACTGCATGGATAAGGCAATCCCAAGCAAAACAAAGACTCTCTGTACCAAAGGCAAGCGCCCAGTCTGGTGGACCCCAGCCATAAACAAACTCTACAACAAAAGGAGGAAGCTACTACAAGATAGAGCAAAATCCTTAAAAGGTAAGACACCCTTGATCGCTATAAGTGAAAAACTAAGAGCTCTCATAAAATCATCCAAAGCAAATTTTGAGAGAAAAATAGCTAAAGACTCAAAAGACAATCATAAGGCCTTCTTTATCTATGTTAGAAACCTGGGAGGAAACTCCCAGATATGCTCAGAACTAGTTCAAAACGATGTGAAGATTACTGCTCCTACAGACATTGCCAACATACTGGCTGACAGGTTCAGTGCAAACTCCCCCCCCCTCCCCCCCAAAAGGAGAGATATCTATACCAAATGATTGCAGCCCCCCAAACATCTCCAACGCCCAAGTGAGAACTGCTCTCTCCAAAGCAAAAAACACAGCATCCATGGGACCTGATGGTGTGCCCGGCTGTGTGCTCCACGAACTCAATGAGGAATTAAACCCACAGCTAGGACAGCTGTTTAATCAGAGCCTTACCTCTGGATACGCACTCCAGGAGTGGCGCACTGCAACTGTGGTCCCACTTCACAAAGGCGGTGCCTCCACCGACCCTGGAAATTACCGCCCATTAGCTTGACAAGCCTTATCTGCAAAGCCATGGAGAGGATCATAATGGACCTCATAAATAAAGACATAGGGAATTTGCAGACTTTGGATCCAACCCAGTTTGGCTTTGTCAAAGGCAGATCATGCCTTTTAAACTTGGTTGACTTTTTCAAACAGTCACCAAAGCCATTGATGAGGGAAAGGCAGTCCATACAGCCTACCTCGATCTGGCGAGCCTTCGATACAATACCCCACTCGGGTATCATTGAAAAACTCATCAGCTTAAATATTAACCCATACATCACAAGATGGGTTGCAAACTGGCTGAGTGACAGAACCCACAGGGTCAGAGTTGCTGGCGCCATGTCAGACTCAAAGCCTGTCACTAGTGGTGTCCTACAGGGCTCAGTCCTAGGCCCACTCTTGTTTGGCATCTACTTCTCCAGTACAAGCAAACACAGGAGGGTTATGGCTGACAAAGTTTGCAGATGACTGCAAACTGGGCGCCATAGTAGAAAACACATCTGACACAGATATCCTTCAGAAGGGTCTCACAGAAACGGATAACTGGTGCCAGAGCCATGGCCTAAAGTTAAATGCCAAAAAATGCATAGTCATACCCTTGAAAAACAAGGTTACCCCTAGCTACCAAATAGGTGGCAATCCACTGAGCACAGAAGAAGTTATCAGGGACCTGGGGACCCAGGTTGATAGTAGTCTGTCATTCGACACCCATGTAGCTAAAGTAGTTAGGAAGACCTTCTACATTGCCCACCTTATCATGAAGGGATTCTCATCTAGATCAAGGAGGTCATTGTCTCCTCTACTCATCACTCATCAGACCAATGATTGAGTACAATGCCCCATTCGGAATGTATCTGACCCGACACTTGCAGCAGCTGGAGAGGCCACAAAAGTTCCTCACCAAAAGGATAAAGGGTCTCAAAATCTGTCCTATGCTGCCCGACTGAAAGAACTCCAGCTCTATTCAGTCGCAGCTTGCTCAGAGGTGACCTTTGCCTAACATACAAGGCCATGTCAAACCCAGATTTGATGAATATGCTTCACCTCAAAAATCTAGATCCATCAGAGCCACAAGGGCGGAGACTTAAACCTCGACATGGCTATTAATAGGACGTGCTGGAGGGATAGATTCATCACCCAAAGACTCCCTATGCTGTGGAACAAAATCCCGGTATATGTGAGGCAGAGCACCTCGCTGGCCTTGTTCAAGAGAAATCTTGACCAATGGATGGGAGATCGCAGATATACCCCAGGGATTACCTCAGTGTCACTGCTCGACAGAGGCACAGCAAAATAATGGGTATAGTTCCCCATACTAAAGGGGTGGCGTAAGCCACAAAACTATGGGCTAGGCTTGTAAATGCCCTTGGGCAGATAGCCTAGTATGAACCTATGAACCTATGAACCTATAACTCCTGTAGTGTTGGACAGCAAGCATGCAAACAGTTCATAAGCAGGGTATGTCAGATCCTTGAGTATTAACGTAGCGCTGTTGTAACATCATGCTGTGTATAACTCCTGTAGTGTTGGTGAACATGCATGTGTACTGTTCAAATGCAGGGTGTGTAGGATCCTTGGTTATTTTTGTAGTGCTGTGGTGACAATGTGCTGTGTATAACTCCTGTAGTGCCACACAACAAGCATGTGAACAGTCAGTACATAAGCAGGATGTGTAGGATCCTTGGTTATTTTTCTAGTGCTGTTGTGACATTATGCTGTGTATAACTCCTTTAGTGCTGGATGACAAGCATGTATACAGTTCATAACCAGGGTGTGTAGGATCCTTGGTTAATTTTGTAGCGTTGTTGTGACATTGTGCTGTGTATATCTACTGTAGTGCCAGACAACAAACATGTGAACAGTTCATAAGCAGGGTGTGTAGGATACTTGATTATTTTTGTAGCGCTGTTGTGACCTTTTGCTGTGTATAACTGCTGTAGTGCCAGACAAAAAACATGTATACAGTTCATAATTAGGGTATGTAGGTCCCTTGGTTATTTTGTAGCGCTGCTGTGACATCATGATGTGTATAACTCCTGTAGTACTGGACAACAATCATGTGAATAGTTCATAAGCAAGGTGTGTAGGATTCTTGGTTATTTTTGTACCGCTGTTATGACATTGTGCTGTGTATAACTCCTGTAGTACTGGACAACAAGCATATGAAAAGTTCATAAGCAGGGTGTGTAGGATCCTTGGTTATTTTGTAGCGCTGCTGTGACATCGTGATGTGTATAACTCCTGCAGTACTGGACAACAATCATGTGAACAGTTCATAAGCAAGGTGTGTAGGATTCTTGGTTATTTTTGTACCGCTGTTGTGACATTGTTCTGTGTATAACTCCTGTAGTGCCTGTCAACAAGCATGTGAACAGTTCATAAGCAGAGTGTGTAGGATCCTCGGTTATTTTTGTAGTACTGTTGTGACATTATGTTGTGTATAACTCCTGTAGTGTTGGACAACAAGCATGTGAACATTTCATAAGCAGGGTGTGTAGGATTCTTGGTTATTTTTGTAGCGTTGTTGTGACATTGTGCTGTGTATAACTCCTGTAGTGGCAGACACATGCATGTGTACAGTTTATAAACAGGGTGTGTAGGATCCCTGATTATTTTTGTAGCGCTGTTGTGACATTGTGCTGTGTATAACTCCTGTAGTGCCAGACAACAAGCATGTGAAAAGTTCATTAGCAGGGTGTTTAGGAACCTTAGTTATTTTTGTAGCACTGTTTTGACATTGTGCTCTGTATATCTCCTGTAGTGCCAGACAGCAAACATGTGAACAGTTCATAAGCAGGGTGTGTAGGATCCTTGATTATTTTTGTAGCGCTGTTGTGACATTGTGCTGTGTATAACTCCTGTAGTGCCAGACAACAAGCATGTGAAAAGTTCATAAGCATGGTGTGTAGGAACCTTGTTTTTTTTTGTAGCGCTGTTGTGACATCGTGCTCTGTATAACTCCTGTAGTACTGGACAAGAATCATGTGAACAATTCATAAATAAGGCGTGTAGGATTCTTGTTTTTTTTGTAGCGCTGTTGTGACATTATGCTGTGTATAACTCCTGTAGTGCCAGACAACAAGCATGTGAAAAGTTCATAAGCATGGTGTGTAGGAACCTTGTTTATTTTTTGTAGCGCTGTTGTGACATCGTGCTGTGTATAACTCCTGTAGTACTGGACAAGAATCATGTGAACAATTCATAAACAAGGTGTGTAGGATTCTTCTTTTTTTTGTACCGCTGTTGTGACATTGTGCTGTGTATAACTCCTGTAGTGCCAGACAACAAGCATGTGAACAGTTCATAAGTAGGGTATTTAGCATCCTTGGTTATTTTTGTAGCACTGTTTTGACATCATGCTATGTATAACTCCTGTAGTGTTGGACAACAAGCTTGTGAACAGTTCATAAGCAGGGTGTGTAGGATCCTTGATTTTTTTTTGTAGCACAGTTATGACATTGTGCTGTGTATAACTCCTGTAGTGCCAGGCAACAAGAAGTTTAACAGTTTATAAGCAGGGTGTGTAGGATCCTTGGTTATTTTTGTAGCGCTGTTGTAACATTGTGCTGTGTATATCTCCTATAGTGCCAGACAACAAACATGAGAACAGTTCATAAGCAGGGTGTGTAGGATCCTTGGTTATTTTTGTAGCGCTGGGTTAACATTGTGCTGTGTATAACTCCTGTAGTGTCAGACAGCAAACATGTGAAAAGTTCCTAAGCAGGGTGTGTAGGAATCTTGGCTATTTTCATAGCGCTGTTGTGACATCGTGCTGTGTATAACTCCTGTAATACTAGACAACAATCATGTGACCAATTCATTAACAAGGTCTGTAGGATTCTTGGTTATTTTTGTACCGCTGTTGTGACATTGTGCTGTGTATAACTCCTGTAGTGCCAGACAACAAGCATGTGAACAGTTCATAAGCAGGGTGTGTAGGATCCTTGGTTATTTTTGTAGCTCTCTTGCGACATCATGCTTTGTATAACTCCTGTAGTTTTGGACAACAAGCATGTGAACAGTTCATAACCCGGGTGTGTAGGATCCTTTATTATTTTTTTAGCACAGTTGTGACATTGTGCTGTGTATGACTCCTGTAGTGCCAGACAACAAGCCTGTATACAGTTCATAAGCAGGCTGTGTAGGATCCTTGTTTGATTTTGCAGCGCTGTTGTGACATCATGCTTTGTATAACTACAGTAGTGCCAGACAAAAAATCATGTTTACAGTTCATAAGCAGGGTGTGTAGGATCCTGTGTTAGTTTTGTAGGTCTGTTGTGACATCATGCTGCGTATAACTCTTGTAGTTTTGGACAACAAGCATGCAAACAGTTCATAAGCTGGGTGTGTATGAGCCTTGGTTATTTTCGTAGCGCTGTTGTGACATCATGCTGTGTATATCTCTTGTAGTGTTGAACAACAAGCATGTGTACTGTTCATAAGCAGGGTGTGTAGGATCCTTTGTTACCTTTGTAGCACTGTTGTGACATTGTGCTGTTTATAACTTCTGTAGTGCCAGACAACAAGCATGTGAACCTTTCATAAACAGGGTGTGTAGGATCCTTGGTTATTTTTGTAGCGCTGTTGTGACATCATGCTGTGTATAACTCCTGTAGTGTTGCACAACAAGCATATGAACAGTTCATAAGCAGGGTGTGTAGGATCCTTGGTTATTTTTGTAGCTCTCTTGTGACATTGTGCTCTGTATAACTCCTGTAGTGCTAGCAACAAACATATGAACAGTTCATAAGCAGGGTGTGTAGAATCCTTGTTTATTTTTGTAGCGCTGTTGTGACATTGTGGTGTGTATAACTCCTGTAGTGCCAGACAACAAGCATGTGAACAGTTCATAGGCAGGATGTATAGGATCCTTGGTTATTTTTGTAGGGCTGTTGTGATATCGTGCTGTGTATAACTCCTGTAGTGCCAGACAACAAACATGTGAACAGTTCAAAAACAGGGTGTGTAGGATCCTTGGTTATTTTTGTAGCACTGTTGTGACCTTGTGCTGTTTATAACTCCTGTAGAGCCAGACAACAAGCACGTGAACAGTTCATAAGCAGGGAGTGTAGGATCCTTGGTTATTTCTGTAGCACTTTTGTGACATTGTGCTGTGTATAACTCCTGTAGAGCCAGACCACAAGCATGTGAACAGTTCATAAGCAGGGTGTGTAGGATCCTTGGTTATTTTTGTAATGCTGTTGTGACATTGTGCTGTGTATAACTCCTGTAGTGTTGGACAACAAGCATGTGAACAGTTCATAAGCAGGGTGTGTAGGATTCTTGATTATTTTTGTAGTGCTGTTGTGACATTGTGCTGTGTATAACTCCTGTAGTGCCAGACAACAAGCAGGTAAACAGTTCATAAGCAGGGTGTGTAGGATGCTTTGTTATTTTTGTAGTGCTGTTGTGACATTGTGCTGTGTATAACTCCTGCAGTGTTGGACAACAAGTATGTGTACAGTTCATAAGCAAGGTGTATAGGATCCTTGGTTAATTTTGTAGCGCTGTTGTGACATTGTGCTGTGTATAACTCCTGTAGTGCCACACAACAAGCATGTGAACAGTTCATAAGCAGGGTGTGTAGGATCCTTTGTTATTTTTGTAGCACTGTTGTGACATTGTGCTGTGTATAAGTCCTGTAGTGCTGGACGACAAGCATGTGAACAGTTCGTAGGCAGGGTGTGTAGGATCCTTGGTTATTTTTGTAACTCCATTGTGACATTATGCTTTCTATAACTCACGAAGCGGATGTAAGCAGAGAAAACAGGAACAGGAACAACTCACCAAGCCTGAACCAAAACCAACGTAAAAGTAGTAGAAATCCTTGGATACTCAGCAAAAAATATCTGTAGACCAGCTTTCAAAAATAATAGAATAACGGACCAAACAGTACAAATAGAACAAGTGAATGCCAGCTGAGTAGTACAAAGTTTTTCCTTCGAAAATAGAAGAAATGCAAACCAGGTAATTCCACCACAAAGCTTTTATTGACAAAATGAACACCAAGCGCTTTCGCCTGGACAATTCCAGGCTTTTTCAAGGTTAAGTTACAAATGTGGCCACACTGCATATATACACTAGTTGATCGGCCAATTAAACCATTAAGTTGGCAATTAGAATGAAGCAATCAACTTTTAAAGTGCAGTAGTGCAGTAGTGCTACTAACATTCTACTTTTCTTAAACGAATGTGATATCAGTAAATACTAATACACAACAAACAACAAAATCAAGTTGTAGATGTTGCTAAAAAATAATCTTTTCTAAATTCATTGTGGTTGACAAGTTATGCTAATTATTCGTAAATAATAAATTTATATAGCACTTAAAAGTCTGTATGTTAAAAACACATCAATAGAAATAACATTTTTTAACTGTTAAAATTCTCTCGCTGTAAAATGTACATATTGTTATTAGAAAAGAGAAGGTAACCATTAAAATTTATGGTTATTGTTGTACTGAAAATCTATTTAACATTAGTACATATATTAATTCGTTCATGTTAAAATGTTTCTAGTATTAATAATTGAATCCTTGTGTAAATTGATTAATATATTAATACTTTTTTTTTTTTTTTTTTTTAAAAACTAAGTCTAAATAAATTCAAGTGTTCCTAAAAATTCATGAGTTTAAACACACATACAAGGAACTTAAAATAATTTATAATTTGTTCCTTCTCATTTTCAGTATACTGTTAATACTGATGCTCTCATTCATTCCTGGACTCCTTGAAGCATCTAATTTAATTTGCCAGGTTAACTCCCTAGTTTCCAGATAGGTTTCCCAGTCACCTCCCCTAGGGTCACTGGTGACTCGTTCCAGAACAAAAAAATTTATACACATGTTATCACATATTAGAGAGTGTTTGAAGAAAGCATTGGTATTTTTCTTTTTCTCAATTTCATATACATGTTCGTATATCCGTTTTTTAAGCGTTCTAGTGGTTTTACCCACATAGAAACCATTACAAAAGGTACATGTGCCTAAATAAACTATACCCATTGTATTACAGTTGTGGTGCCCCAATGCTCTTAAAGTACAATTCCTGGCTGGAATAAAAATTTTCTCAGCATTTAACAAGAACTTGCATTGTCTGCACGCACCACATTTAAAAGTCCCGTTCTTCCTATGGGAAGCCATGGTGTTGTTGGTGTTCCTTGTGCTGGTATTCTGTTCCAGCATTCCTTTAAGGTTTATATCCCGTTTTCTAATAAAAGTTAATGTGCTTGGTAAATAATTTTTGATATCTTCTTGTGATGTGAGCATAGACCAAAAGGCTTGTAAGGTGTTTTCAATAAAAGCTGCATCTTTAGTGTAAGTGTAGCTAAAACTTTTCTGTGTATCATTGTTTCCTTTGCTACTATTGTTAAGAAACGAAAGACCTTTACTGAGCAAGGGTGGAAACTTAGAATCTCTTTTTCCTGTTATCTCTTCTATAATTGTATTAATTAACTGAGAAGGGTAACCCCTTTCTACCAGCATGCTGGTTAAAGTTGCAGCCTCACTCAAAAAAGCTTCTAAAGTACTGCAAATTCTCGATGCTCGAATCAACTGACTCCTTATAATTCCTTTTTTGGTGTAAAAGGGGTGTGAACTCTCAAAATGCAAAAATGTGTTAGAATATAAAGGCTTCCTAAAAATAGTTGATTCAAAGTGTTCTCCTTTGCTGTCCTTGGTAAGAAGGATGTCCAAGTAGTGAAGTGAATTAATGCTGAGCTCATAAGTAAATGACAAAAAATTAGTTGTTGTGTTAATATACTCAAAGAACTCCAAAAAACTTTCTTTAGATCCCTGCCACAATAAACAAATGTCGTCCAAGTATCGCTTGTAAAAAAGAATGTGCTGTTTCCATTTGGAAGAATGTATGTAAATTTGCTCCCATTTGTGTAAAACAATGTTAGCGTAAGATGAAGCGCAAGGGGAGCCCATGGCTACCCCCTTTTTTTTTCCCTAAAGTATTCTCCATTGAAGAAAATGTAGTTATTATTAAGGATGATTTCCATAAACTCTGTCAGTAAATTAATCTGGTTATTACTTAAATCACTTAAGTTTATTAAAATGTCAGAAAACCAGTCTATTCCCGTATCATGGGGTATACTTGGGAAGAGTTCTATTACGTCTATAGTGATCATCAAGACATCCTTATTACAGATGTTAGGTGGGATGCTAGCCAGGAATTCCCAAGAATCTTTACACACATAAGGGAGCTTAGAAACTACTGGTTTGATTTTGTATTCAACAAATTTACCTAAAGGTTCCGTTATGCTGTTTGCTCCAGCAACAATTGGCCTGAATTTCAAAGGAATAGTTCCTTTGTGAACCTTCGGTATACCAAATAATATTGGAGTTTTTGGATGTGAAACATTCAAATAATTAAATAATTCTTCATTTAACACCCCTTGAAGCAAGTGGTCATTCAAAATGTATTTGATATTGGCTTGGGCAACATTAAGTTCATTGATAGAGGACTGTTCATAAGTATTAAAATCCTGTAAGATGTCATGCATTGCAGTGTCATAATCAAGGGCCGTCATAAGGACCATCCCACCCCCTTTGTCCGGTTTCATGACCCTGATTTTTTGCTCTTTTATCAAATTCATAGCTTCTACCAAGTTGGTGTTAAAATTAGATGGAGGGTCCTGTCTATTTGATAAGTTAGCTCTCAGGGTATTTTCAATGAGTTCTTCAAATATTTTTAAACTCGGGTGTAAGGGTGGGTTGAAAAGACTAGACCTAGTAATACTGTTACTTGCAATATGCTGTCCCTTAAAAAAGAGAAAGATTGAGGTTCCTAATAAACAATTTTAATTCAATCAATAACTTAGGAATATAAGCAGGTCTAGCTGGTACATAATTTAGTCCTTTGGTAAATAATTCAAAGTGGACCGGGGTAATTTCCAAGTCAGTGTAGTTATAAATGTTAAAATTGTTTGATGAAACCACAGTACAATTAGTATTAGGGGTAGGGCTCGAAAAGCCTTCAATGTTAATGTTCTTGCTTAATTGCGTGCCCTCCCCCATGCTTGTTGGTATGGGGCATTCAAATTCCTCCCCGTTGGTCTGCCCTGGGGAAAATAAAAACCCTGTGGAGAATTATTATTCTCTTTTTGTGCTAGTCTTTCACTCCTTCTTAAAGGTTCAGAGTTCTCTACATTTCTAGCATTCTGACCTACCGTTCTTTTTTCATATTCAACTTCACTAGTTCCTGCAACTTGATTAAGTTTCAACCCCAAGGGATAAGCTCTCCCTTCTCTATATTCCAAAAGGTCTCTATCTAACTTTTTAATTTTTCTATCAATGGCTTTCTGACAGTGTTGGTCTACTTCAAAGAATACTTCATCATATTTCTTTTTATGTCTAAGGAAATTCTTATGCTGTACAATGTTGTCATTTAAAACAGTGAGTTCATCTAAAAATACATTGCATTTATTCTGGTAGTCCTTCACCATCAAGTCTAACATTTCCAAACCAGTTTGGTTAAAAAGTTCAAGTAGTTGCGTGTGCAAAGTTGAACCAACAATAGCACTGTTAGGAAATTTGTAGCATCTAAGGCCTTTCGGCACTCTTTTAACATTAATGCATTCCTTTAAGTAACTAATTTCAAGTTGGCAGTTCTTATATGAATACAACTTGTTACTAAAAGAATCAAAATCAACATCCAGCTGCTGCGTATTGTGATGAAAAGTACCTTTTTTAAACTCCGGTTGGAGTTCTGTCCATTTTTTAAAGTTAAACAAGTTATCCGTAACTCCACCATTCGGTGCCCTGCTGTTACAGTTCTCCTCATGTACAAAGGCTGTCCCAGTTTTTAAAGTACCGCTTGTACTAGCGGTGCCATTCGGCTCCTGCGCCGTACGAGGTCTTTGTTGAAGCGGTGTAGCCTGTTGTTGATTTCCTGGAAGAAACAGAGGATCTGAAGCATCGGGGTTCAACTGCCCCGTAAGTGCCTTATTAATACTGGACAATAACGGTAGTACCTGGTTGAACTCGGATCGAGTTACCGGAGCGTCGTCGCTGTCATCCCTTAAAATAAGGGGAGTGTTGAATAGGTCCGTGGCTGGTGGTTCTTCCGCCATAACAGCAAAAAACCAACAAAGCGGATGTAAGCAGAGAAAACAGGAACAGGAACAACTCACCAAGCCTGAACCAAAACCAACGTAAAAGTAGTAGAAATCCTTGGATACTCAGCAAAAAATATCTGTAGACCAGCTTTCAAAAATAATAGAATAACGGACCAAACAGTACAAATAGAACAAGTGAATGCCAGCTGAGTAGTACAAAGTTTTTCCTTCGAAAATAGAAGAAATGCAAACCAGGTAATTCCACCACAAAGCTTTTATTGACAAAACGAACACCAAGCGCTTTCGCCTGGACAATTCCAGGCTTTTTCAAGGTTAAGTTACAAATGTGGCCACACTGCATATATACACTAGTTGATCGGCCAATTAAACCATTAAGTTGGCAATTAGAATGAAGCAATCAACTTTTAAAGTGCAATAGTGCAGTAGTGCTACTAACATTCTGCTTTTCTTAAACGAATGTGATATCAGTAAATACTAATAATTTCTATAACTCTTGTAGTGCTCTAAGTTTGAAACCCGTTATCTTTCCTGACACTTTCACTATCCTTTTTAAGGCTTTTTGGTCTGAAACTAAGCAGCTCCCATACCACACTGAAAAGTTACACATTAGGATAATTTCTATGGTCCCCTATAGAAGGTGGAGAGGATAGCGGGTGGTAGGTCTCCTCAGGAAATGCAGACATTGATGAGCCTTCTTTATTATATGACTGGTGTTTATTGACCAAGATAGATCCTCCACAATGTGAACCCCCAGGAATTTTGTGCTTTTTACTCTTTCCACCATCTCGCCGTTAATCATGAGAGGACAATGAGCTGGTAGTGTTTTCCTGAAGTCCATTATGATCTCCTTTGTTTTGTTGACATTAAGGTCAAGGTTGTACTTGGCACACCAGCCAGTCAGTGAGCTCCCTTCCTTCCTGTCATCTTTTTTCATCTCTTTTAATGATGAGACCCACGACTGTAGTGTCAACCGCAGATTTGATGATGTGGTTTAAATAGAAACTAGCTTTACAGTTGTGGGTTAGTACAGTAAACAGTAGTGGGCTCAACACACAACCTTGAGATACTCCTGTGTTGAGCATGATGCTTTTTGAAGAGTTATTACCCACACATACCCTTTCAGGTCTTTTGGTCAAGAAGTCCAGGATCTAGTGGCACATATGGGCGGTGATACCCAAATGAACAAGTTTTTTGATTAGCTGTTGTGGGATGACAGTACTGACTGCTGAATTGAAGTCAATAAACAGTATTCTAACATAGTTGTCCTTGTTCTCAAGGTGTGCCAATGAGAGATGCAGTGCAGCCAAAATGGCATCTACCATAGAGTGACTGGCACAATATGTGAACTGGAGTGGATCTAGTGCTGCTGGAATGCTTGTTGTCTAGTGTTTTTTTGACTAATCTTTTTAAGCTTTTCATAACAGTGGACGTGAGGGCTGCTGGTCTATAGTCATTGAGGCTTGAGGGAGATGATTTCTGTGGCAGTGGAATAATATTTGTGTTTTTGTACACTTGCTTGACCAAGAGAGATGTTAAATATATCTGTGAGTACAGTGCTTAGTTGTTCATTACAGTGCTTTATCACCTTTCCTATGATCGACCACCAAAAATGAAAAACTAGTGTAAAAAACTGAAAGAATGGCTCAGGAACAATGACAGCGTCCACAAACAAATGTTTTAATAAAATCGATGTCTTGTAAAACCAATACTGTAGTAAAAATAAGTCCAAAATGAACCGGAGAGCAAAAATCAGCAAGTACAAATGTTAAGCACTTTTTGTCTGTTAATATAAACAGACTTCTTCAGACAAATGGACTATGTAAATCAAAGAAAATTTAAATGCAACAAAAATAGTCACATGACAGATGCTACTTCAAGTTAACCCTTTGAAGGTCAAAGCAGTGCTGACTTGTTTTTCACCTTTTTAAAGAAAGCCAATGTGAAAAAAACAGATGTGCAAAAGACACAAATGCAAAAAACAATAAAGAAAGAATAAAGAATAAAGAAAGCCTAACAGCCAGTAAATTACATTAAACACAGTAGTGATATGTGTTCCATACATTGCGTTGTTTTACACTCTCCTTCTCAAGAGCAAGAAATATGTATGGTGTCTGTTGTTAAAAAGCAGAGTGTTATATCAACGTACATTGACTTGTAGAATGACTGCAAATGTTAATGTTAAATGTATTATTGGTACTTGTGTGTAAAATACCAACAGGGCTACACTTATGTCCCAGATTTGTAGTAATCTGAATTTGTTAAAAAGGTACCCATTTATATAGCGCTGTCGCACTATTACCCCTCACATCAACATTGTGTTGAAACATAAATCCAGAGGTGGGGCACCCTGTATAACAGTAGCCGATGTTTAAAAACCGCGAATTGCTTTTAAACTACTCTGCCCATTCATGTAGCGCTATCGCACTACGTCCCCTCGCACCAACAGTATGTTAAGCCATAAAACCAGAGGTTGGGTACCCTGTACAGTGATGAACACTGTTTAAAAACCACAAAGTGCTTTTAGAATACTATGCAACTTCTTATTTGAAACCAGTTATTAGAACAATATAGTACTAAAGGTTTTCTTAAATACCTAGTACTAGAACAGTGGGTACGATGGCAACATCCAAGGTAAAAACAATGTGAATTAAATTGCCTGTCCTATCAAGTTAGGATTAAACACATGTTGAAACAATAGCGCGGATACTAAAACAAAATATAATATCTCAAGATGTCCTAACACACAACTAATAGGCACTTATCTTCTAATTAATCAAAATACAAACTATGTACATTTGAGAACCATGTACATTGAATTGTGAAAACTAGAAGTGTTCACCTAACGTAACCAATTCTTAAGTTTAAGTATACAGGTGAGCGAATAAACTTCGTCCAATCCAGGTGGACAACATGCATCCAAACGTAACTGCCATAAACGTTGTATCTTTTCTAAGTTTAGTGAACTAGAACTGCCTCTGAGCATAAAGTGGATTAAATTGTCCTGATCTTGTATTTGCTCAATAACTTTAAACTTGAATGAGTGGTTAGGTTTTTCCATACAATGCTTTGCTAGTGCGTTCTCTTGTTTACGTCTACTAATTGCATATGTATGGTCATAGATCCTGTCACGAAGCCTCCTGTCAGTTTTTCCAACATAGAAGGCAGGGCATAGTTGACATAAAGCCAAGTAGACTACACCTTTCGAGTTACAGTTAAATTTGTTTCTCAAAACATAGTTTCTATCTCTAATGACGAACTTATTGCCTATGTGTATGTATTTACAATAATTACACATCTCACAACGGGACATACCTGCTGTTCTACATGTGTTATTTTGTCGACCTTCTATAATGTTTTTTATATTTTTACCACGCCTGTAAGTGACAACCGGTGATGGTCCTAACTTTTGGATGATGTCTCTATCAGTTGTGAGCAAATGCCAATTTCTTTTCAATATGTCTACAACTTCTCTTGCTCTTATATTATAAGTGAAAACAAACCTGATGTTTCCATTGGTTGTTTGTGCTGAACTACTACTCTCAAGTTTGTTGTAGTTGGAGGTGTTTGTGTGGTTAATCTGTTCAACATCAATTACGTCAAAATCTAAATTTGACTCCCTTTGTACTAATAAGATATCCTTGTTCAAGATTGATGTGTATATTCCTTTTTCTCTTTTGACTTGGATTTCCATTATTATGTTGTTAGTTAATTCAGTGGGGTAACCCCTATGTGTAAACATATCATACAAATTTTCACATTCCATTAGAAAATCATTTTGCATAGTGGTCATTCTTGCAGCCCGTACAACTTGTCCTTTGATGACAGACTTTTTTTGGTGCAAAGGATGGGAGCTGTTGAAATGCAAGAGTGAGTTAGAATATGTACTCTTTCTGTAAATTTTAGCTGTATAATGTTGGCCCAGTATATTTTTTGATAAAAGTACATCACGATAACTAATATTAATCTCTTGGTAAACACTGGTGAATTTTAAAAAGTCGGTAGTGTTGTTAAAATATTCAACCAGTTCTTTTGCTGCAGTACAACCACCTGAAATTATAATAAAAATGTCGTCCAAGCACCGGGTGTAAAAGGAAATACTGTTCTTCAAATTTGTGTTTTCAAGAACAAATTTGTGTTCCCAATGGGCCATGACTAAATTGGCAAAACTGCCTCCACATGGGGAGCCCATAGCTACCCCAATTTTTTGTAAGTAAATGTTGTTGTCAAAAGCAAAAAAAAATGTATTCCAAAACTATTCCCAATAGTTGTTCAATCAATTTTTGCTCAGAGTCACTTGCTCCTCTTAACCTGATGAAATCTACCACCCACTCAATACCTGTATCGTGAGGGATAGATGTATAAAGATCGCAAATGTCAAAAACCTTTCGTACTATATTGTTCTAATAACTGGTTTCAAATAACAAGTTGCATAGTATTTTAAAAGCACTTTGTGTTTTTTAAACAGTGTTCATCACTGTACAGGGTACCCAAACTCTGGTTTTATGGCTTAACATACTGTTGGTGTGAGGGGACGTAGTGCGATAGCGCTACATGAATGGGCACAGTAGTTTAAAAGCAATTTGCGGTTTTTAAACATCGGCTTCTATTATACAGGGTGCCCCACCTCTGGATTTATGTTTCAACACAGTGTTGATGTGAGGGGACATAGTGCGACAGCGCTATATGAATGGGTACCTTTTTTACAAATTCAGATTACTACAAATCTGGGACATAAGTGTAGCCCTGTTGGTATTTTACACACAACTACCGATAATACATTTAATATTAACATTTGCAGTCATTCTACAAGTCAATGTACGTTGATATAACACTCCGCTTTTTAACAACAGACACCATACATATTTCTTGCTCTTGAGAAGGAAAGTGTAAAACAACGCAATGTATGGAACACATATCACTACTGTGTTTAATGTAATTTACTGGCTGTTATGCTTTCTTTATTCTTTATTCTTTCTTCATTGTTTTTTGCATTTGTGTCTTTTGCACATCTGTTTTTTGCACATTGGCTTTCTTTAAAAAGGTGAAAAACAAGTCAGCACTGCTTTGACCTTCAAAGAGTTAACTTGAAGTAGCATCTGTCATGTGACTATTTTTGTTGCATTTAAATTTCCTTTGATTTACGTAGTGCATTTGTCTGAAGAAGTCTGTTTATATTAATAGACGAAAAGCGCTTAACATTTGTACTTGCTGATTTTTGCTCTCCGGTTCATTTTGGACTTATTTTTACTACAGTATTGGTTTTACAAGACATTGATTTTATTAAAACATTTGTTTGTGGATGCTGTCATTGTTCCTGAGCCGTTTTTTCCACCTTTCCTATGATGTTGTCCATTCTTGCAGCCTTCCTAGGGTTTACGGGCTGTAGGGTGCTCTTCACCTCTATTGAGTTTAGGCTGAGCGCTTTATCTCCTGGATCTGTAGTGAGTTTCACTGCCTTGGAGCTGTTCCTCTCCTTGAACCTGCAGAAAAAGGTGTTCAGTCTATCCAGGAATTCTGTGTTGTCCTCACATTGGGCTGACAGGTTTATATTCAGTTAACATTTTTATATCATGCCACATGCGCGTGGGGTCTCTCATGCCAGCGAAGTGGTTCTGGACTTTCTTCCCATAGGCCCTTTATGCCTTCTTTATCCCTCCCTCTCTTCAGGTTCACCCTTGCCACACTGACAGCTTCCTTGTCCTTTTATTTGAATGCCGCATTACATTCCTTCAGAAGCTCGTATACTTTCATGGTGAGGCAGGGCTTTTGATTGTCTCTTATGATGATGTTTCTGTTGATGATCATGGCATCTATGCCTTCAGGTATATCTGCCATCACAGTTTGTGTATTTGTCCAGGTTAATGTGTAGTGTAGATCAATTGTTGCAGCCTCTTTGTATATGCTCCAGTTTGTATTGTTGAAGCAATCTTGGAGTGCTGTGATTGCTCCATTTGGCCATACCCTGATTTGCTTCACAGTGAGTTTTTCCATGACCAGTGCAGGTTTGTATGCTGGCATTAGCAAGATAGTGAGGTGGTCTGAGCTGCCCAAGTGTGGGTATTGCACTGCTTTATATGGCATATTGATACTGGTGTACACCTTGTCCAAGGTGTTGCTACCCTTTCTTGCAAATCCCACATGCTGGTAGTAGTTGGGTAATACTGACCACAGATCTGCCTCGTTGAAGTCCCATGCAATAATGTGTGCAAAATCTGGGTTCTGTGCAAAATGTGTTCAAAATCTGAGCCTTAACTGTATATCCCTTCAAATCAGGTAATGCTAAACTACCTTGTTCTTTGGGTAGAAACAGCTTATGGCATTTAAGTCTTCCATATGCCTGACGTGTATATAATGCATAAGAGAATACAAATATTTTCACTGCTTATATATTACAATCCATATCTATAATCAAAATCTTCCAATTTCTTAATTTTTGTATTATATTTTGTTTAATATCTTCAAACATATTCTTAGCTGCCATAATATATTCCCTTTTAATCTATACATTTAAATATTTCTTCTTCTCATATCCCCATAGATACTGGTACTGCTGAAGCAATTCAAATGTAGGTATGTAGTTTCCGACTATAGCCTTTGTTTTATCTTCATTTATTTTATATCATAAAAAAAAAACACAAAACTGTCTCAAAATTTTACACAACACTAAAATGTCCTTTTTCTGGATTTATCAAGAATAAAATAATATCATATACAAATAGTGCTAACGTTTCTTAATTACTATACCAGTTATATCCTTTAATTTGTGAGTCATTTATTTTCTTTGCCAATTACTCTAAGTATAAGAGAAAAAAAATAAAAGGAAAAGAGGACAACCTTGCCTGATTTCTGTCTTTTAACACAGCTTATTGGAGAGGAACCATCCCACCTTGATTCTTGCCTCTGACACTTCATATATTCTCCTAATTCACCTTATTATTCTGTTAGGTAACACACAAATGCTATCATTGCCCAACTCAAAAAATTCCAAAATACTTTATTGTATACCTTCTCTGCACCAAGACCCTTCAACAAAAGCAATGTTTTCTTATACTTTCCTCCCTCTGAATCATAATTTATATTAATGTTGCTAAATGTTTGTTTCCCTTCCAAAACCAACATTTAACCATATCTATCAATTTTTAGAACACCTTTGCCATTCATTTAGCTAGTATAGACGTGAACACTTTATGATCATGGTTTAAAATTAAAATTGGTCTATATGAGGCTAGGCCTGAAAGTTCTTTACTCCCTTTAGGTAATGCAGCTGCCAAGACTTCTAAGAGACAGGTAATGTCCCATCTTTTAAAATAATGTCAAATAAAACCTTCCAGATCTTTATCATTTTCTCCTATCATAAATTGTAAACTTCATCAGGAATACCATCTCTTTCTGGAGACTTTCCTGTTGATTGATTATATATCACCATTTTTTTATCTCATCCCTTCCTATCTTAGCTATTACATTTTAGGTCTCATCTTCCTCTAACCTTGGCATAATTAATTCTGACATTAATATTTCCATGCACGCCTTTTCCTGGTTTTCCCATTTATCTACTTTACACAAACTTGCACAGAATTTCCAAAATATCTCTAATACCTGTATATGAACTCTGATTAGTTTTCTTGTCATAGGCTCCCTAGGTTTTGTCAATAATCCTTTTTACTTTCTATTGCCTAGGTTATTGTGCAATGAGTTTTTGTGCCCAGACAAGCTCTCCATAATGCAATCTATAAGAAATAGGGTTCCCATTCTGTCTTGATAATTAAGATTTTTGAGGCCACTTATATTTATAGTTTTAAATCTCTTGAGGTTTCTTAAATTGAGTGATATGTTTAGAGAAATACACACCAAAAGGTACATTATATTCAATAATGGAACTCATGAGATATGAGTAAAGGGGAATTAAGACTTCTTTGGATCTTGAAGAAAGGCCTTAGGAAATTACATGAGTCAGATAGAAGGCTTTTTGAACTACTGCAGAGAAATGCTGGTCAAAAAATAAGGCATTTAAAACAAGAGTACCTATATCTGACTGGAGGAGTGTGTCACCTAAATCATTTGTGAAAATTTTTTTTTTTAATAAAATGAACTATGCTACAGTTTGTTACATCTAATTTGAGGTCATTGTCCGCACTCCAGTTGTTAACATGGTCTAACCCATGGTAGAGTAATTGTAAGTTAGTGGAAAATGAAACAAAAACACCCAATTTACAGTCATCTGCAAACTAAGATAAACATAGGCCAGAAATGTTGACCTGAAGGTCTGAAAAACAGATGCCAAATAGGAAAGGGTCTGACGTGAAGCCCTATAGTTTACCAGTGGAAACTTTTTTGGCTTCAGAAGTGGCACCTGGAACTATAACTATATGGGTTAAGTCAAGCAGCCAGTTAGTTATCCATCACACAACAAAAGGACGTATATATAGATTTACAAGTCTATCAATAATGCCTGCAAGTAGAATAGCATCAGAGGTCCTGGCCAATGATCAAAATATGTTGTATCTATTGCAGAATTGCTATCTACTGCTTCAGTTACTTTTTAAGGAAATTAATGCGGTTAAAGAGGAGGCAGGACCTTCCTTTGACAAAGCCAAACTGGTGATGGTCCAGGGTAAAGAAATGTTCACCATTGGTACTATTAACCCCCACAACCACCTTTGACCCTGATACACTGCTGACTCTCCAGTTTTGAAGTTCTTTTTTTGCCAAATTCACGTGCTCATTTTTATCCAAATGTCTTCTCTAACATTGCTACATCGTTATTTGCACTGTACACTTGGTAATAGTATTCACTTCTCTTTGTTTTCTGTCTATACCTGCAGTGCCATGATAATACCGATATGGTGTTCATTCTAATAAGAAACTATTACTTTCATATATTCTGAATAACAATTCTTTTAGATATATGTTTCCAACTTGCAACTTACATACACACTTTAGTGCTTCGCAGGCTAAATCAGTATGCAGTCATGGTTTCTCATCTCTGTTTGAATCCATGTCACATTTCATTAAAAATAATTAGGAAACAAGAAACAGAATACATGTTGAACCCACAGCCCCTATTATCTTACAGCAAACACATAAAACTGTACACACTTTCCATAAAGGAAGTTACCCTTCCATATAGGGCAGTTGTCACAAGCAGACAGCTACACTCACAGGCATTGCATATTCTAAAGTTAGGCTGAATCATGCTGGAAGTGTATGTTAGTACAGGTGTTTCTTCTTGCAAGAATACCATCTATCCTTCTCCTATTTCTATTTTGCTCCCAGATGTCAATAACAGCTTCCATACTCTTAATTAACTGAATTTTGGCCTTAAGAAAAAGTGCACTGGCTACCCTGAAACAAAGTAACTCATGTACTATTACATTTAATATATAATTATTAAGGCTGCCAAGGGTGCAACTACCTGCAAAGGCTGTTACTTCTCCCAGTATCAAACTTTCATTTATTTTCACTGAACTGCTTGCTGGTTCCCCTTTAAATACTAATTGTGATGTTTCCTACACAAATGGCCCAGAGTACATTCTTCTGACATTTCCTGAATAACTGCCTGCAAACCGTAGACTCACCATCTCCAGCTGCTGGCTGTTGTTGATAGGAAAAAGGGAAGAAAAAAGAACAGTCAACAGCTTTACTGATTTCAGAGACAGTCCTTTTTAAATATTGGAAAAGTACCACTCTTCATGATTTCCATTTTCTAGCCTGCTTTTTTTTAAAGAAAAGAAGAAAAATCTCTTGTCCACAGCATGCATTAAGGACATTAATCTATACTTCCAACTGTATGAAAACACGGGAAATTACTGTAATTTAATACAAATTTAATATGATCAGCACTCTTACTTCTTCACTCAGTAGCCCAAGATCACACTGTATTGCTTATATCTAGCCTTTATATTCTTACAGTATAATTTCTGGCTATATTACAGTCTAGAAAAAGTACTTTCTTACTTTAATATCACTGGCATAAACAGCAGTCACTGAACTCCCTCCACCATCTCACATTTAAAATTCATCTGCATACTATGCAGAACTATTTTACAATATAGTATGCAATTTACTGAAACATTTATTATACACATTTTACTAAGAACAAAACACGTTTTTTTACTTTTAAGTAAAAGTAACATTTTTAGAACTTTCA
>NC_056744.1:367557067-367559567 GCF_019279795.1 Protopterus annectens | reverse complement strand
CCATGGCTCTGGTACCAGGCATCTGTTTCTGTAAGGCCCTTTTGTAGAATATCCCCATCATTTGGGGATTCAATAATGGCTCCCAGTTTGCGGTCATCTGCGAACTTTGTTAGCCAGAGTCCCTTAGTGTTGGCCTGTACTTCAGAGAAGTAGATGCCAAACAAGAGTGGTCCCAGGACTGAACCCTGAGGTACAACTCTTGTCACTTGTCTGGAGCTGGATTTGGAGTCGGACTTGTCTGGAGCTGGATTTGGAGTCGGTGTGTGTGTATGTGCATATGTGTGTGTGTGTGTGTGTGTGTGTGTGTGTGTGTGTGTGTGTGTGTGTGTGTGTGTGTGTGTTTGTGTATAGACTGATAGATATAGTATAGTTATATTATAGATACAAAAAAAAAAAATATATATATATATATATATATATATATATATATATATATATATATATATTTCTCACACAGTGGTAATTGGGAGGCTAATATTGGATGCAGGGGAAAAAAGAGCAACTTGAGTTTAGTAAGTTAACAAACCATATGTATATGTACATTGTGTGTGTGTGTGTGTGTGTGTGTGTGGGCACATACACAAAATTAACAAATCTATTTTTTTTCCTTTTGCACACATTTGATGTACTTTTTTACTTTTCTGGAAACACACATCTAAGTGTGGCCCTTGAACTTCCTGACGGTCATCAGACATTGTGGAATATCTAACAACTGAAATCGCTATCATTAATAACAAAATGGCAGAAGTTCAGAGGCTTTGATATCGAATAAAGGCCATATCTATCCAGCTTCAGGGTTTGCTACCTCAGCTCTGCATCGTCTAAGGTTCTGTGCTATGACTTTAGGTGAAACGTAGATTTGAAGGTTTGGTAAACAAGAAACAAACCGACATGGTAGCAAAGATCTTATTTTCAAGTCAAATATCTTCTTATAATACTGAGAAAGAAGAGATTCTCAATGCAGGCAGTACTAAAATTGAGCTGCAAATAACTGCAATGTCCTGCAGAGGTTTATTTATGTATTTATTTTATTTTATTTTATTTTTAATGTATTATGTACTCCCACTAGGCACAATTGCTTCCTTTTCAGTAGTACTGTTGGATTAAGTGGTTTTAATTTGTTCATGTTTAAGTGGTTCTTAGATGTATTTAATAAACTGTGGGACAGTTTCAGTAGCCAAACAAAGAACATGTTTTAGGCAGGAAATGGAAGCACTTGGGAAAGATCCCCAGAAACACAGAACATGCAGACTTAACACAGACAGAGACCAGACATCAGACTGAACATCTGATCTTTTCACTGTGAAGTAGAGAGCTTAACTACGAGTCCTTGCATTTGCTCAGAGTATCACAGGAGGCAAAAAGAAGTTGAGGAAATCAAACCTATGATGAAAGCATGAAGTCCATTAACAGCTCATACCTGTAATCCTCTGTTCTAAACTGCCAGATAGAAGCTGTTCATTGATGTTGTGTATGAAAAATCATTCATAGGTGTGTACTAGGCTAATGGCCCTAGAGCCTTTACAAGCCTAGCCCAAAAAAAAACAATTGCCC
Source organism: Protopterus annectens (assembly GCF_019279795.1). Taxonomy (NCBI): domain Eukaryota; kingdom Metazoa; phylum Chordata; order Ceratodontiformes; family Protopteridae; genus Protopterus; species Protopterus annectens. The sequence continues at coordinate 367,558,013 of NC_056744.1, read as the reverse complement.
AGGCACCATGCCACCCAATGTTCATTCACAGTTCCCATATCCAGTAGTGCAACTGGAATGATCTCTGGAGCGAACATTATGTTACCCATGCACTCGTCAAGATTTCTCTTGAAGAGGGCAAGTGAGGTGCTCTGCCTGACATGAATGGGAAGCTTATTCCAGAGTATGGGCGGTCTTTGGGAGATGAACCTCTCCCTCCAGCATGTTCTGTTAATTGTGGTAATTAGGTTGTGATCTCTGGAGCATGTGGCATGGGGGGATTGAGACTTATTTAGGCATAGCATTTCAAGTAGGGCTGGGTCGGACATGGCTTTGTAAGTCAAGGAGAGATCACCTCTAAGTAGACGATAAGAAACTGAGAACAGATGAAGTTTCTTGAGGCTGTCCATGTATGACATGTGTTTAAGGCCTAGGATCCTTTTTGTGAAGTACTTTTGTGGCCTCTCCAGCTGTTGTAAGTGTCTGGTCAGGTACATGCCAAATGGGTTGTTATATTCGATGATTGGTTTAATGAGGAATGAGTAGAGAGGGATGATGACCTCTTTCTTCTTGGATGTGAAACCTTTGGTTATAAGATGTGGCACGTAGAAGGACTTTCTGACCAAAGTGGCAATGTGGTGGTCGAAGGTGAAATGACTGTCTACCTGGGTGCCCAGATCTCTTATAGCCCCTTCAGTGTTCAGTGGGCTCCCATCAATGTGGTAATTCATGGGAACTGAGTTTTTTCCAAAGGGGATTATAATGCATTTTTTGGCATTAATCTTCAGGCCATGGCTCCGGGACCAGTCATTGGTCTCAGAGAGGCCCCATGAACCCCATGATTCCATGAGCGAAGGATCAGAATGCAAATATACTCAAACGTTAACAGAACAATTAAATAAAAATATTAATTAGCATGATTACAGTAATGTAGGGTGCTAGTTAACTGCAATCTGCAATTTATCTA
>NC_056744.1:367544567-367549567 GCF_019279795.1 Protopterus annectens | reverse complement strand
ATATGCTCGTGTGTGTGCTTGTCTGTGTGTGTGTGTGTGTGTGTGTGTGTGTGTGTTGTGTGTTTTGAGAGTACTGGGACAGTTTGTGAGTAGTTTCATGGCACTGTCAATGAACGGCTATTGTAAGTATATATTCATGTGTCTTTGTGTGTGCATGTGAGTGTGTACATATCTGTGTGTTGCTGTGTGTGTTTGGGAGTACTGGGACAGTCAGTGAGTAGTTTTATGACAGTGTCAGTGAATGGCTATTGTAAGTATATGTTCATGTGTGTGTGTGTGCTTTTGAGTGTTTGTGTATCTGTGTGTTGCTGTGTGTGTTAGTACTTGGACAGTTTGCGAGTAGTTTCATGACACTGTCAGTGAATTGCTATTGTACGAATAAGTTCATGCGTGTGTGTGTGTGTGTGTGTGTTTTGTTTTTTTTTAGAGTACTGGGACAGTTTGTGAGTAGTTTCATGGCACTGTCAGTGAACGGCTATTGTAAGTATATGTTCATGTTTGTGTGTGCTTGTGAGTTTTTGTGTGTCTGTGTGTTGCTGTGTGTGTAAGTACTGGGAAAGTTTGTGATTAGTTTCATGACACTGTTAGTGAACGGCTATTGTACGTATATGTTTATGTGTGTGTGTGTGTGTGTGTGTGTGTGTGTGTGTGTGTGTGTGTGTGTGTGTGTGTGTGTGCTTGTGTGTGTGCGTGTGTGTATGTATGTTTGTGTGGTGTGAGTGTTTATGTGTGTGCACGTGAGTATGTATCTGTTTGTTGCTGTGTGTGTTTGAGAGTACTTTGGACAGTTTGTGAGTACTTGCATGACATTGTCAGTGAACGGGTATTGTAAGTATATGTTCATGTGTGTGCGCTTGTGAGTGTTTGTGTATCTGTGTATGTTTGAGAGTACGGGGACAGTTTGTGAGTAGTTTCATGACAATGTCAGTGAACGGCAATTGTAAGTATATGTTCCTGTGTGTGTGTGTGTGTGTGTGTGTGTGTGTGTGTGTGTGTGTGTGTGTGTGTGTCTATGGTAATGTGTGTGTGTGTATCTGTATGTGTTTGAGAGTACTGGGACAGTTTGTGAGAAGTATATGTGTGTGTGTGCTTGTGAGTGTGTGTGTGTGTGTGTGTGTGTGTGTGTGTGTGTGTGTCTATGGTAATGTGTGTGTGTGTTGCTGTGTATGTTTGAGAGTACTGGGACAGTTAGTGAGTAGTTTTATGACAGTGTCAGTGAACGGCTATTGTAAGTATATGTTCATGTGTGTGTGTGTGTGTGTGTGTGTGTGTGTGTGTGTGTGTGTGTGTGTGTGTGTGTGTGTGTGTGTGTGTGTGTGTGTGTGTGTGTGTGTGTGTGTGTGTGTGTGTGTGTGTTTGAATGTGTGTGTGTGTATCTGTGTGTGTTTGAGAGTAGTGGGACAGTTTGTGAGTAGTTTCATGACACTGTCAGTGAACGGCTACTTAAGTATATGTTCATGTGTGTTTGTGTGTGTGTGCTTTTGAGTGAGTATGTGTGTGTGTGTGTGTGTGTGTGTGTGTGTGTGTTTGTGTGTGTGTGTGTGTTCCTGTGTGTGTATGAGAGTTTGACAGTACTGGGACAGTTTGTGAGTAGTTTCATGACACTGTCAGTGAAGGGCTATTGTAAGTATATGTTCATGTGTGTGTGTGTGTGTGTGTGTGTGTGTGTGTGTGTGTGTGTGTGTGTGTGTGTGTGTGTGTGTGTGTGTGTGTGTGTGTGTGTGTTTCTGTGTGTGTATGTTTGAGAGTAGTGGGACAGTTTGTGAGTAGTTTCATGACACTGTCAATGAATGGCTATTATGTATATGTTCATATGTGTTTGTGTGTTTTGTGTGTGTGTGTGTGTGTGTGTGTGTGTGTGTGTGTGTGTGTGTGTGTGTGTGTGTGTGTGTGTGTGTGTGTGTGTGTGTGTGTGTGTGTGTGTGTGTGTGTGTATGTGTGTGTGTGTGTGTGTTTGTATGTACGTGAGTATGTATCTGTGTGTTGCTGTGTGTGTTTGAGAGTTCTGGGACAGTTTGTGGGTAGTTTCATGACACTGTCAGTGAACAGCTATTGTAAGTGTATTTTAATGTATGTGTGTGTTGACTGTGACTTTGTGTGTGTGTGTGTGTGTGTGTTGTGTGTTTTGAAATTACTGGGACAGTTTGTGAGTAGTTTCATGGCACTGTCAGTGAACGGCTATTGTAAGTATATGTTCATGTTTGTGTGTGCTTGTGAGTGTTTGTGTGTTGCTGTGTGTGTTAGTACTGAGAAAGTTTGTGGGTACTTTCATGACACTGTTAGTGAACGGCTATTGTACGTATATGTTTATGTGTGTGTGTGGGTGTGTGTGTGTGTGTGTGTGTGTGCTTGTGAGTGTGCATGTGTGTGTGTGTGTGTGTGTGTGTGTGTGTGTGTGTGTGTCTATGTTTGTGTCGTGTGAATGTTTTTATGTGTGTGTATGTGAATTTGTATCTATTTGTTGCTGTGTGTGTTTGAGAGTACTTGGACAGTTTGTGAGCAGTTTCATGACACTGTTAGTGAACGGCTATTGCACGTATATGTTCATGTGTGTGTGTGCTTGTGAGTGTGTGTGTGTGTGTGTGTGAGTGTGTGCTTGTGTGTGTGAATGTGTGTGTGTGTATATCTGTGTGTCTTTGAGAGTAGTGGGGCAGTTTGTGAGTAGTTTCATGACACTGTCAGTGAACTGCTATTGTAAGTATATGGTCATGTGTGTGTGTGTGCTTATGTGTGTGTGTTTGTGTGTGTGTGTGTGTGTGTATGTGTGTGTGTGTGTGTGTGTGTGTGTGTGTGTGTGTTGCTGTGCGTGTTTGAGAGTACTTTGACAATTAGTGAGCAGTTTCATGACACTGTTAGTGAATGGCTATTGCACGTATATAATAAAATCCAAATAGTGCTCACGTATAATTCCGTTTCCCACAAAGCGTAATATTGTAAAAAATAGAAAGAAAATGTGTGGGAAGCAATGTGCAGAGTATATATAATGTCCCAGGTAGTTCGCTGTAAAATTCCAGATGCAGTACGCATCAAATTCGAGTGTCTCTTCAAGAAAAAAAGCCTATGCAGGCAATTGCTGACATCCAAATACAGCGGATATGCTCATCTTGCTAGTAGCACAAACACTAACTCTCAACAATACCACTCCACAAAACGATAACTTGTCATGAACAGCCAAATGAATACAAGCGTTTAGCGGAGGTAACAGAATATTTATTAAATAAAATAAAACGGCAAGCGCTTTCAACTGGTGGTCTTCTTCAGGCCAATAATAACTAAAAGGCTCAGTGCAATCTTTTAAATATTTAAAATGCAATGATGTCACATGCTAAGTTAATTGAAATGCATATGTTGCTTAAGATTTAAAAGGGGCATAAAGTACTGCCCTTATTTCAAGCATAGCTTATTATAAACAAAGCTTTAAAATCATGAATAAGACATAATAATATACAATTTGTATATACAACCATACTATGTATTGCTAAGTAATAGATCTTATAAAAAATCCTTTACACATAAAATAAAAGAGAGTATAATACTTTCTCTTTACAACAAAATAAACACAGATTGAAGTGAATATATATGCATCCGCACATATCGCATGCATGCAGAAGTCTAAACATTGCACAAACCACACACAAATTAAAAGGGGAATAGTATATGCGTATATGTATATACAGCCATGCTGTGTATTGCTGAGTAATGGATCTTATAAAAAATCTTTTACACATAAAATAAGAGAAAATGCAATACTTTCTCTTCTCATCAAATTAAACATATATTAAAATGAGTATATATGCATCCACACATATCGTGTATGTAATACATACATGCAGACATCCAAAAATGCAAAGAACATGAATAGATCAACACTAAAAGGGATGTGAAACAAAATATATATGTGCTTAACAAAGGATTGTGAGAATAGAAGTATGAAATGAGTAAGTGTAAATGAGCATGATGTAATGCTATAGTCCTACATGAGCTGACCTGAATCAAGATAGAAAAAAGGTGGGAAGGACAGGGGGGGAAAAGGAAAGTGAAGGGAAAGGAATGTAGTCCTGGATAACTGACCTGAATCAGGATGAATGAAAAGTAGCAAGGGCAGGGGGACAGGGGAAGGTGAGAAGGGAGGGAGAGGAGGGGGGAAGTGGAAAGAAGATGGGGATAGAAGAAGAGAGGGGAATGGAAGTAGGATGGAAGAAGGTAATTGAAGATGGGAATGAGAAGAAAAGGGAAAAGAAGGGAAAAAAAGAAACAAAAATAAGAAAAAATAAAATGTCAAAAAGAAATGTAAATGTGCAACAATAGTCAGTGACGTAATGGCCTAGATTTCAGCATAGGTTTGATAGATACCCTATAATTGAGTCCAGGGTAACAGTCAGCTCTAAGTCTGATTATCCACTTAATCTCCTTAGCTTCAGTTAAATTTTGGATATCACCTCTCCTCAATGTAGGTTCATTTACTTGTATTACTTGAAACTTAAATGTGTGTTGTTGAGAGGTATTAATAACGTGTTTTGATAGTGCACTGCATGGTGAGGCTACTCTAATCTTATATAGGTGTTCCCTGATTCTCTCTTTCAACTTACGGTCAGTTTTTCCTATATAAAACGTATCTGTGTATTGCTGTGTGTGTCTGAGAGTACTGTGACAGTTTGTGAGTAGTTTCATGGCACTGTCAGTGAGCGGCTACTGTAAGTATATTTTCATGTGTGTGTGTGTGTGTGTGTGTGTGTGTGTGTGTGTGTGTGTGTGCTTGTTAGTGTGTGTGTGTATGTGTGTGTGTGTGTGTGTGTGTGTGTGTGTATGTGTGTGTGTATGTGTATGTGTGTGTGTGTTTGTATGTGTGTACGTGAGTATGTATCTGTGTGTTGCTGTGTGTGTTTGAGAGTTCTGGGACAGTTTGTGGGTAGTTTCATGACACTGTCAGTGAACAGCTATTGTAAGTGTATTTTAATGTGTGTGTGCTCGTGACTGCGACTTTGTGTGTGTGTATGTGT
>NC_056744.1:367534567-367539567 GCF_019279795.1 Protopterus annectens | reverse complement strand
TGTGTGTGTATGTATCTGTGTGTATGAGAGTAGTGGGACAGTTTGTGAGTTGATTCATGACACTGACAGTGATCAGCTATTGTATTGTCCTCTCTCTTCCAACTTTCTTTAGTCTAGTGAACTAGTACATCCCTCTACTGAATAACCTGCATAATCCCTCCTGGAAGCATTGGAAACTTGACTGAACTTGGATTCCACCTACCAGTCTCAGTGAAAACAACCCGTCTAAGACTGATAAAGTATGTGCATATCCAGCTACCTGTACTTTATACCACTATTTAAGATTTAATGGTTCTGTCTCACCAGGCCAGCTTCCCACCCAGAATAGCCAGCAGCCAACTTGCCCCTATTTTTCCCTTCTTGTTCTCTTTAGCTAACCCTTTATCCAGCCTATTCTCTCTCTCTGTGATACTTCCTTACTCACTATCTCCTCAGCCTGTTACCCTGTATAAGAACACTTAGCTGTAGCTAATCGACCATCCTCTAGGTGGCGCTCTATCTTCAGCTTTCTGCATTTCTATCCGTACACCAACTTCATTACCTTTCTGACCTAACCCTGCTTCTAAGTTTTTACTTTCACTGACTTATTCTTTCACCTCTCCCACCCAATTCCCAGGGTACCTTTACCACACTCTAACTCTTTACTTCCCTACTTTTCTCTCTCTAGCCTTATTACATACTGTCACATACTTACCCTTTGACATACTTGCTTACATTTCCTGCTCTACACATTGTCTTCCTCGACAGCTCTCTCTCTTGTCTCTACCTTCTCCATTCGCCCTACAGGCTCACTCCGCTCCCCTACCCTGCCCCCAATTCTCACCCGCCCCCATTGGTCCTACCTTTATACCACTAGTAGACACACCCTATCCTTTACATGTCAATCAGACACCTAACATCACAAACCAACCCAAATCTCTCCTTGAACACCACACCCACTAATTATCTAAACCTCCTCCCCTATCTACTCTCTTTTACAACTACCTCTCAACATACCTCAAACTACATCTTAACTCTTTCCTAACCTCTATTCACACAAAAATGGGTATATCAATCACTCCTCCGCAGCTTAAACAGCTCTTCTGCTTATCCCTTATATCTTCTCTTATAATTACCTACATCCTAACCGCTTATGAATACCCATTAAACTCTTCTTATTCATTCCCCTCTAAGTACACCAGTACATATACATCACCTCTCTACCCTTCTCGCTTCAACCTTAGCACACAACCCAACTATCTACATGCCAAATATCATAGACTAGCTCACTTCAAGTTAAGTAAACCTAAACCCAGGAAAATATCTGACATCTTTTACTTCATCAATCAAAATACCTTAAACTCCTCCACCTTTTGTTAGATGGAGACATTCATCCCAATCCAGGCCCACAGCATAATAAAGCAAAAACACACAAAGTACTAGATAAAACTACATCTCTCTCACTTTCCATACCCAACAATTCTCTCTCTATTGCCCATCTCAATATGCGAAGTATTTGTAACAAAATTAGTCAAATCCATGCCCTCCTTGAAACCCATCAATTTGATATGTTATGCTTAACTGAAACATGGCTAAAGCCATCAATCAAAGACAATGAAATCACCCCACCTGGTTATAATATCATTAGATATGATCGCACTACCAAAAAAGTGGGAGGAGTAGCAATTCTCTACAAAACACAACTCCAAATTAGTACTTTAAATCTGACTTTTAACCTTGACAATAATGCTGAAATAATTAGCTCCAAACTCTAAGTCAATACTACTAAAGCCATAAATATCATATGTGCATATCTCCCTCCTGGAAACAATATCAACACTCTCGAACATATCCTCAATTTTCTCTCTACCAACCTCCCTCAAGAAACACTAGTCTTAGGCAATTTTAACATCAATTGGTACTCCTGTAACAGTACTAACCTCACCTCCCATATAAACCTATATGGCTTTAAACAACTCATTAGTAGTCCTACAAGAACTAATAAAACCAACAATAAGGAAACCATCTTAGACTGGATTCTTACTAATACTCCCCAACAAACCTATCAATTAGGCACCCTTCCAGATGATCTAAGTGACCACTCACTAACTTATATCATTAGACACAAATCAAACCTAGCCTTACTTACCACCTACAAAACACTACGATAAAAAAAACAATTCAACTCTGATCAGTTTCTTGCTGAACTAAGACAATGTAATTGGTCCCGACTAAAATACCTTCCACTTAATGATGCTGTTGAATACTTTAATTCTACATTCCTATCCATACTAGATCACCATGCTCCAAGTCGCACTATTAGAACCAAAGCTAAAACAGCACCCTGGATAACCAACAATACTAAGCAAAAAATCATTCTCAGAAATAAATCTTGGGATAAATGGCGTTCCACTAAGAACCTAATTGACCACCATAACATCAGAGAGCTTAGAAAGAGTACAAAAAAAGCCATCCTGGCAGATAAAAATAACTATTACTTTCAACTACAACAAACCAACAAAAAAGAACCCAAAAAATGTTGGGCTAGTATTAATAATCTTCTATCCCCAGGCCAGTCATTCACCCCAAACCCCAGGACTCTAATCCAAACAATCCTACACAAATAGCTAATGACGTCAACTCTTTCTTCACCAATACTATCCAAACTCTAGCAAATCACCTACCTCCTGTCACCTCCAAATTACCCACACCTACTTTACATACTTCTCTTCCCCTTTACCTTCAACCTGTATCTACCTCATTTATCTCATCCTTACTCCATAAACTTAAACCCACCACCCCCTCTGCAGAAAAACTTCCTGCAGAATTTCTGCAGATAGGAGCTAAAGCCATTGCCTATCCCATCTCAATCCTGATAAATAGATCTATAAAGGAAGGAATTTTCCCATCCATTTGGAAGATATCTCACATCATTCCACTACACAAAGGGGGCAATTCTAATGACTTCTCTAATTTTCGTCCCATAGCATTGCTATCACCTATAGCCAAAATCATGGAAAAATGTATCCATAAACAACTCCTTAACCATCTTCTCCATAACAACCTACTTGCTAACAGTCAACATGGATTTAGACCTTCTCACAGTACCACTACTGCATTACTCTCCTTTACTAACGCTATCAACCATAACCGTAACAACACTAATCTATCATCTTCTGTCTTCATAGATCTTTCAAAAGCTTTCGACATGGTTAATCATAAACTTCTTCTGCACATACTAAAATCTCTTTCAATTCATCCTTCTTCCTTATCCTGGTTTACATCTTACCTAGAAAACCGTCAGTAGGCAGTGCTTTGGAAAAACACATTATCTAATCTCCTTCCTATCTCTTTAGGTGTACCTCAAGGGTCTATCCTTGGCCCACTCCTATTTTCTATCTTTATTAACGACCTCCAGTCAGCTATTCCAAACACTACTTGCATACAATATGCAGACGATTCCACTATAATCTGCACTGCTTCCTCTCAGACTGAACTCCTGTCACTTGCCCAAGAAGCTTTTTCCACTGTTGAACACTGGTTCTCTGACCGTTGCCTACTCCTCAACCCCAAGAAAACAACGTTGCTATTGTTCTCACCTACCCACAAATCAACCTTTCTTAACTTCTCTATTACTTCCTCTGATAACACTCTGATTTCTCCTGATTCTACTACAAAACTACTAGGAATAACTATTGACAACAATCTCAATTTTGATTCTCATATAAACAACACAATAAGAGTAATAAACAAAAAGATTGGTTCCCTTTATAGAATCAAACCATTCCTTACACCTGAAGCTCGGACCACCTTAGCTAGTTCTCACCTTATCTCTACCCTTCTATATGCTTCCCCTATTTATACCAATCTCTCTAAAAATAACCTCAAGAAACTTGCTACATCTTACCATAATATTGCTCGATTTGCCACAGGATCCCTCTTCAGAACCCATCACTGTCTTAACCTAAAACAACTAGGCTGGCTTGAACTTCCTAACAGGCTCATTTATCAACAGCTCTTAACTGCTCACAAAATTCTATAACAGCCTTTTAAAACACCAATTCTCTCTAACCTCATTACGCCTTATAACTTGAAACTTGAAACTAATAACTTGAAACACCTACACTCTTCAAACAAACTACTGGTTAATACTACCAAACCCAATAACTCTACAGGTGACAGCCTTTTTTCTAACTCTGTTGGAAAAATGTGGAACAAACTGCCATCTGATATCTCATCTTTGACTAGTCTTCCACTCTTTAAAAGACAACTGAAAACACATCTCAATAAACACTGGCTTTGTTCCTGTAACAACCCAGATTAACCTTCCTTTTTCCTTTCCTCCTTAATTCCTCCTCACACAACATCCTATAGACATATGTGTGTGTGTGCTTGTGAGTGCGCGTGTGTGTGTTTTTGTGTGTGTGTGTATGTGTATGTGTGTCTGTGTGTGTGTGTGTATGTGTGTGTGTGTCTGTGTGTGTGTGTCTGTGTGTGTGTGTTTGTTTGTGTGTGCGTGTGTATATGTGTGTGTGTCTGTGTGTGTGTATATGTGTGTGTGTGTTTATCTGTGTGTTGCTGTGTGTGTTTGAGAGTACTGGGACAGTTTGTGAGTAGTTTAATGACACTGTCAGTGAATGGCTATTGCAAGTATATGTTCATGTGTGTGTGTGTGTGTGTGTGTGTGTGTGTGTGTGTGTGTGTGTGTGTGTGTGTGTGTGTGTGTGTGTGTGTGTGCTTATGAGTGTGTGTGCATCTGTGTCTTGCTCTGCGTCTTTGAGAGTACTGGAAAAGTTTGTGAGTAGTTTCATGACACTGTCAGTTAACGGCTATTTTAAGTATATGTTTATGTGTGCTTGTGAGTGTGCGTGTGTGCATGTATGTGTGTCTGTGTGTGTGTGTGTTTGTGTGTGTGTGTGTGTGTGTGTGTGTGTGTGTGTGTGTGTGTGTGTGCGTGTGTGTGTGTGTGTGTGTGTGTGTGTGTATATGTGTGTGTATATGTGTGTGTGTCTGTGTGTGTC